>NC_056747.1:1299791126-1299793626 GCF_019279795.1 Protopterus annectens
TAATTCTTCTTCTGTGGAGTTCTCTCCAGTCCTCTGGTGAAATGGTGTCTTTTAGGCCCAGCCAGATCATGCCATTAAACAAATGCAGTAGTCCTATAGCCACTAGATTCCTCACGCAGTGATTCCCCACCTCTGGATCAGACTGCTCCACCAAGTTAAGCAGGTCAATGCAGTATCATCCTTCAAACAGAACCTAGATTATTGGATGGGTATAAACAAATTTACCCAGAATTCAGTAGCTTAGCCCTCCTGCAGAAAAGTGGGGGGGGGTGCAGCCTGAGTGTGAGGACTGACAAAAGGCATAGACTGGACACAAGACTGAGTTGTCCTGAAATTCTCATGAATCCTATGAGACTATGATAATGTGGACAGAAGCATTAATCTGCAATTCCATGGTGTTCTCTGGTATACTGTCAGATATCTCCTTTACTTTTTAATATCTTTACTAATCAGCTCTATGCCTCCTGTCCTCAGTCATCTTTAGTGCAATACGCAGATGACGCTTCAGTCATCACCACAGTTAACTCTCCCTCTAAGCTCTTCTCAGCTACTCAGGCATCTTTTAACTTAGTTGAAACAAGGCTCTCCAACAACCAACTCATCCATAACACTAAAAAAAACAAAGCTTTTACTCTTCCTACCTAAAAAGTTCATAGATATTAAACCCTCCTTCTCCATACAGTCCCTTAATGTTTGTCTGTTCAGCTTTTCCTGGTTAGAGGTCACCACAGTGGAACTCCTGTCTGCTTATGATTGGCAGTAGATTTTTTTTATGGTGCCGAGTTGTCAGCCTGACACCCAACCTTCAACGAAGGCACACCCATTTACGCATGTCTTTTGAACACCACTCGACTGCATGGAGGACATGCAGACTCCACACAGATGTCACTCCAGCCAAGAATCAAACAGAAGAACCTCTTGATGTGAGGCAACAATGCTACCACTGCACCACCGCGGCTTCCTCCATACAGTCCCTTAATAACACTCCCATTCAGGTAGAATCCAGTACTAAGCTCTTAGACATAACCATCGGCGATCAGCTTAAATTTGACTTGCATGTTAATAAATGTATCAAAAAGACACATTCAAAACTAGGGCTCCTTTACCGTACTAGAAATTCCTTACCTCTGAAACCAAGATTACACTCTCTCTTACCTACCTTCTACCCAGTCTAATGTACAGTTCTCAAATTCTCACAAATCATAACTCAGCACTCCAGACCAAACTTGAATCTACCTACAACAAGGTAGCTATATTTGCTGCCCAACAAACCTACAAATCCCATCACTGTCTCTCTAAAACACCTAAACTGGCTTGAATTACCCCATCAGCTTCTTCTCTCTCAGCTCCAGATCATCCATTCTATCCTATACCAGCCTTCCTATTGCCCATCACTATCCTCTCTCATCTCCCATTATTCTCCCTCCAGACCTCTCCGAAGCTCTAACCAAGACCTACTACAAATCTACAAACCCAAGTCTAAATTTGGATGCAACATGTACAGCTATCACCCCACTATTGACAGGAATAGGCTCCCACTAGACATCAGGACCCTTACACATCCTAAACAATTTAAGACAGCCACCAAAGAGCACTTTAAAAGTCACTGGTCCTGCCACTGCACTCTCCCTCCTTAACATCCCCTACTTCTCATACCTTAATCTACTTTCTGCCCTTAACTCGCTCTTCTCACTAGCTCTCTCTAATCTTCCTTGACTATTCTTTCTACTGTCTTCTAAAATCTATGAAGCAAATCGCCTCAGAGAAACATTCTATTGTAATTGTCTTGCCTTCATGCAACTACATCATGACAAAACTGGGTTTTTTAACCACTTACCCCAAAAACTATGCTCATCTTAATGACATATTTCTTTTTATACATCTTGAAATAGTTATGCTATACTCTTGATTATTGACACTGTATAGCATTTTATTGCTACTTAATGCCTTGTAATAATCCTGTAACATTGCTGTTTAATTGTAATTTATAATGAAAATTGTATAATATGTTGGAGCTTTATCTCCCCGGGCCTCCTCTGCAAAAGGGCGTTTCAGCTCAGTTGGACAATCCCGGTCAACAAATGAAAAATAAATAAATAATAAATCTCCTCTAGGCTCACAAAACAGGTGTAAACCGTACTGCTGAACTGCCACGTGTCCACCACTATTCATGCAAGGATGAAGCCATGATCCATTGTGACAAGCCTGGGTGAGCATCTGCAGTACTCCGGAATCAGAGGTTCAGTCTTGCAGATGGGGTGTCTTTTTCAGCACTCTACCCTCCTGCCTGCCTTTCTGAAAACGGGGGCCACCACCCACTTTACCAGTTTAGAGGTACTTTCCCTATTTTCCATGCAACATTGAAAAAGCATGGAAACCATGACATTCGAATAATATCCATCACCTTCAGAAAGTTTGACGTGTCTGGTAGTCAGTGCGGAGAATTAAGGCTCTAACCTGTTAATGAGTTGCTTTTGTAGTAATGGGTACAAGGTTTAAT
>NC_056747.1:1299798626-1299898626 GCF_019279795.1 Protopterus annectens
CTAATAGGTACATGTGCATCGATATATGCATCTGTGTGTTTGAGTATATATTTATATGCATGTTATTTATTCGCTACTGATGTTGGCATATAATTACATTATTAGTTATGTACTATATACTGTTATATTTGGGATATTGCTTTTTTTCCTGGAACTATTTAAAAATAGAACATCCCATCTGGATATCCCTTGCTAATGAATGCTGAATTAATTAATTAATAAAAAATTAAACATATGTGTGTCTATGCATGTGTGTGTGTGTGTGGGGGGGGGGGGGTACCAATGCTGTGATTGGTCTAACATGTAAACTAGTACTCTGACAGCAGACAAATGTAATTTCAGGTAATGTAAGTTTAACAGGCATGTATTTATCCTCTCCTCTGCTACAGATCTATACTTAATAACTAATGGATGCTTATGTGATGCAGCCCATTTTCAAACGCAAGTCAGAGAGTGTAAAAGGTATAGGGCAGGGGTAAAATACTGAAGGTGTCATAAATGATGTGCTCTACCTCTATTTCAACATTACCATTAACACACATGGTTAGCCAGTAAAACAAGGAAATGCGTTATTAAGATTATATATTAGAAAGCAGATAAAAGCAGATGAAATAGAAATATGCTTACCATTTGTAAACTTGTATATGAAAGCTTTCAGGAATTTCATGAAAAAGTGAAATAAATTATTTTAAAATTATAAGTTAAGTATACAGTGGTGCAGACTGGTTTATTTATATTCATTAACCAATAATGGTCTGCTGACCATAGTCGATTTTCAATTGAGTCCTTGAAATATAAATGCTGTAAAAAGAGGGAAAAATGAACAAGAAAAAAGACTGTCAAAAAGTCAGTTTGATACAAGGAAAGATAAGCTCAAGCAAAACATCAGTTATAAAAAGTGTCAAGGAGCGTAATAAGAAAAGACAAATGTATAGTTAAGCATATACAGAAATTGTATACAAGAGTTTATACCAATAGAGCTGATTGCCTTAATATAACAAAACTAACATAGTTATAAACTACATGTAGCAATGGGTTAAGACATTAAAAATCATCAGTTCTCTGGGATGAGCAGTCACTCTTCATCAAGGCAGGCCTCAAACAAAAAACACGCACAGTAGCCTTTGTAGTGCAGATGGCAGAAGCAAACCAAAGTCGCTCTTCTTTCTTTAAAAGGAAAACAGGCCCTAAAGGTAAATTCTGTAATTACATTTATTTAAAAAGCAGCTGCTGCTATAAAAAAAAGACTATAGGAGAAGAAGAAAAAAAGAGATGCTTGTTCTTTACATCTTTCTGTCTCTAAAGCAGCTAAGCTATCAGTGGTAGATCTGTATGTATTGTTCCTTCTAGCTTAAGTGACAGACTCAAGGAAAGGTCCACTTTGTGAGGCCTTCAGCCCTGTCAAGGAGTAGGTAATTGATGGGAAGGGGAAAGCGAAAGAGGCCCTGCTCTGCACTGCTCTCACTAGAGCTGGCCTCTTTTTAGGCCCAACCCAGGGAGCAGTTCATGAACCTTGCAGATTGAATAAGAAAGACCCATATCCAGTTATTTTCGGGGGGGGGGGGGGGGTGAGTAAGATACCTTTAATATAATTCACTTTAATTCTATCAATGGAAATGTAGAATGTTGACAGTAACGGTACTGAAGAAAACAGCTGAAGTAAAACAACAACAGATGTTCCATAAAAAGGATTGACTTTGAATCTGTCCAGGTTATATGGCTTGAACACCAAATGAAAGCTTATAATGCAGGAGCACACAGACATATCACGTTCTTGTTTTCACACATTCTTTAAAGCGTTTTGGCAGTATGAAACAGATGAAACATGCTCAGTTACAAATGAAATTTGTTTTTAGTTGGCCTTACATGGATTAGACCAGAGAAAGGTTATATTCCTTTAAACACCAGGGATTAAGTAGTAGAAAGAACCTTTAGCAAAATATGAGGTAAGTAAAAACATATGGTCAGAGGCCTTCGGTGAGAGATGTATCTCCTCCCCAGCCATAAAATGAGTTAGTTTGCAATATATTCGGTAGTACAGAAGTTACTAAGAGACCCAATACTTATACTTCAACCAGTAACGTTATTTTTAGAGACAAGCATAAATTAAAAAAAATACTAAACTTTGATTTCTTAAAGAGTGCATAAGTCAAGTAAACTCATTATTTTACTACTATTTAATGATGTCGCTGACTTTACACGTGTTAGTTTCTAGTATTTTCTAGCTATTAGAGCTCCATAAGCAGCACAAAGAACAAATAATGGCAGTTGACATACGAAGTAACAACTCCAAACATTGTTTGCCCAGGCATCAGTGAGAAATGATTGGATCTTCATGACCTTGTTACTAGTTCACTTCCATTTTTTCCCATATGTGTTTGAATATCCAGTGTCACTTCTAGTAGGATTATATTAACTGTACTGCAAAAACATGTCTGATTGCTATCGTTCAATCAGCATCATTTCATCCTCACGTAATACTGCTTTCGTGAATCATTTTTTAGTATTGCTTCTTTTTTCTAAAGTACATATTTTTGACACATGAATATTTCTGTTACTTTTCCTGTAGCATTTTGTTCATCCATGTATTAACAGCATAGCTCATCTTGCCCCTGTTAAATCGTTTGGGCAGAATGCATGGCTTTTTTCTTGCCCTTCATTGAATTGTCACTGACCATGTAAGTGTCCTTACTGGGACAAAACCCTATGAATAGTACAGAGAATTCTAAAACAGGCTTTGATACAGTAACAACAAGACTTTCCTTTCATGTCACTGATACAGCCTCTCACCTCCAAAAGTACCGAAATATACCACTGGTTTTCCACAGACCTTTGCTATGGCCTTCAGACATTTTTTTAAGACATTAGATAGTAAGCACTCCAAAACCCATTTCTTGTTTGAGACCATTTATGTTCTCCATACCACCATAAACTGAAGTCTGCTCTTGCAGAACAATTTTTGCTGTTTGTTGGACAGAACCTCAGCTGCTACATTCCAGGTACGTCATTCAGTCTGCCTAGATACCAGTTAATGTTCTGTACCCCTCTTAAAGTTCCAGCCACATTACAAGGCTGAGTAACAGTAATTACAATGAAAGCCATTCCCTTTGGAGGCTATTCCTCTATTGCTCATATTGCTGACATTATATGGGACTGGTTGCAGCTATGAGTGATTGTTAATGCCTCCCACCAGTTACCTCATTTCTCACTGAGTTTTATCTCCCATGATTCTTTGCTCTTTATCATTCTTCCATGTCATAGCCTAGGTTAGTATCTTAGTGCAAACCACCAGTCTGCTTGGGACTTCAGGAACCCTAATTGCACAACAGAACCAACCAGCATATTGGAGTTTTAGTAAGATTTACAAATACCTCCTCTTTAATATAATATGGATTTAGTGTTGTGTCTCATCTAGCATCCAGCATTACAGTCACTAAATATATTCTACCTTCAAACTGTAATATACACAGCCTTCCACAGCTTGCCAGGTTTTATTAATCTACTTTTCCCATATTTCTTTTAATACCTTGTTCCGATCCTAACCTTTCTTGTCATTCAGTATTATCTTTTGTAGGTTTTGTTTCTTTTATTAATATGACTGACTTAAGGCTGTTTCTGATGACTATTTAATCCAGTAAGGCTGCACTTTGCTTTGCCTTCATATTTGTGTCACGCACTTCTTTGTCTTTTAAAATACTTCCATGGTTTAAACATCTTGTTAAAACAGAAGTAATTGTTATTACTTCACCATGTACCAAACACAAAATCTGACATATTCCCATTATAAGAACAGACAGTAAGGCCTGTTACATACTGTGCTAAGCACTAACATACCAGGTTGTCAGTACCTTTGATTTTTATTTGTATTGCTTGCAATCAGATAGACCTGTCTTGAATGTGAAAACAGGAATGCTCTGTTTCAGCATGCTTACTCTATAAGGGTCCCCCATGGTGAACCAAACTGGAATTGGTAAATAAATAATTCAGAAAATTGTAATAGCCGGTTAGTTTTTTCAGTGAATGAAGGTTATCTAAGCAGGAAGTTTTTTTCAGTGAATAAAGGTTATCTAAGCAGGGAAGGTGACACTTCTAAATAACCCCCTTCCTCTTTTGAGGGTAGACCATTAATATCACCCACCTGATTATTTGCCCACTCAGGTATCATAGCATATCACAGGTTACATTTCAGTAGGTAGAAAGTGCTTTCAGTAAGCTACAAGATTCCAACAGAATGGATTCATAGAATCCAGTTTAATTGAATCCTGCTCTGAATACTAATTGCGTTACCACTTTGTAATCCATCAAAGGAAATAACTTTGAATATGTTTTTACCTGCTAGACTGCCTTTATTTTGATTCATATATTTTCATTTTCCCTTGAAGACACATGCATACTTAAATCATCAGAAGAACTTGGTGATGACCGTTGTCATTTCCCAGGATGTGACTAATCGACAGGATTTGGTTTGATTGCTTAATCTGGAGAGTCTTTAAAAGGACAATTCCAAAACAACCTGTGACAACAACAGAAACCAATACCTAGTCATCTCCCATGTACATATACAGAGGTACCTCTGTCCAGATGAGTACAGTTAAAGTACTTTCTTTTATCACTTCCTTGCTGAAGCCTATTCATAGATGTCAGCGCAAACTGTTTAACTTGTATTCACATGGCCATTATTCTATTAGCATTTATTTGCCACTAGTGTTTTATATTCTCACATCAGCATCACTCATACCCTGAGAACTCCTGATTTTATCATCACTCATACCCTGAGAACTCCTGATTTTATCATCAGTCATACCCTAAGAACTCCTGATTTTATCATGCAGAGGTGATTACTGTTTGTCCAGGACTTTGTTTTCCCATATACAGATGACCAAACCTATGCATTTATTTATAAATGTATGTCGATATTTGTTATGAATTTACATACATGATATTATATATAAAGTGGAATAAAAAATGCAATATATACATGAATTGGTTAGGGCTGCTAGGGGTATACGTGTATGTTTTGTTTCTCCTGGTTGGAATTCTAATTTCGTTATTTATTTGTATATGTTAACCTATTAAGTGAAACTGTACTAAGAGCCTTTCCAGACATGACCCATACCAGACGCACATAAAACACACAAACATTGAGTACATTCAACTGTTACACAACAATAAAGGTCAATTACCAGCAATTATTAATCCCATATAAAATATTATTCTACTGTTTTAACAGTAACACAAACATTTGTGGATTGATCAGTAATGAAGTAAGAAAGTGGTCAACCATTGCCCTTAAAACTTTTACATTGGTAAGTTTTACGTAAATAATTTCTTTATTTAAAGAAAACAAATGTCATTAGTTCTGAATAAAAGCTGGTGCGCTATTTCACTTCACAGGTGTGAGCCTTCTAAAAGTCTTCTCTCTTTTCTCCTAACTGTGTCCGTCTGATGATATGTGTTCCTTGGTCAGTAAACCTAAGGGGGTAGTGATGATAATCCATAATAGCCACCTTTATTGGCAGTGGGGGCAATGTTCCAGTTGTGGTAATATGAATACAGGAGCATTCAGTAGCAAAGTAGGTCATGCTGTGACGGGAGGCCACTTTACTTTTTGGAAGGATAAGCAGGTGGATAGCCTAGATTCATTTATTTTTCTTTGGTTAGGAAAGTCAGTTACTTTCTAGTGTGTTATCCATAGCTGATATTCTAACTTAATCATTATAATGCAAACTGAAAATGATCTACATGGTGTAGGACTTGATCTCATCCCTATGGTAACTGAATACAGTGTAATTTTGAGCAACCCACATTACCAGAGCAACACTAGACCACATCACGCTTTACAACAGACATTTATTTGTAGGTGCTTAGCAAGGGTTAAATAAATACATCTACAGTTGTTATCTACTACTGTTTCAGGTACTTTGAATATTAACTAAAATGGTCCAAAGTGATGGTTTTGATAATGGACTGATGGATTGTTTTTCTGTGGTAATACTACAATAAAGGTAAGTTTTAAGTTTGAAGTCACAGGCAGATGCACAAACTGTTAAGAAATTAAATTCATTAGGATCAGAAAATTCCATTTATACGTATACCTGAACAGGGAATTCATTGAACTGCATACCTTCTGTATCATGTTCTGCAAAGCATTTTATTTATTCATTTGGTTGGTTAACTTTTTAATTTTACAAAGTGTTTGCAAAGCTAACATTCCTCACTTTCAAGTGCTTAATGAAGGCCAGGTGAAATGGTGCAGAGAAATGTGATATTCTGCTGAAACATAAAAGCATGAGCAGAGTTTGGAAACAAAAACAGAACGTGTTGCAAATAAAATAAATTATCCAAAGTAACTGTCTATTAATATGACAAGTAAAGCAGACAAATATAAGAAGATAAATAAGAGAGGCTACAATGTTGCATGTAAACAGAGAGGGCACAGTCAGACAGTGCCCAGCTAACTCAGTTGGTAGTGCATGAGACTCAATCTCATGGTCACTGGTTCGAGCCCCACGTAAAGGGAGAGGGGCTGGAATAATGGTTAAAGTATTTACCTCACAAACACAAAGTACAGGATTAGATTCTCATCAAAGGGAAACTAGCTAGGCTTAAAATAGCCCACAAGGTCATTTAGCCTAAAACCTACATTTGAACCTACCTACCTATGAACCTATGAGAGCTTCAGGGGGAAAGATCTTCTGAACCGTTACAAGGTGGCATGAGATGAGGCAAGTAAGCAGAACAGATTGGATCTAAAAGGAATTATATAATCATTCTATTTGTATGTGGCAGTAAGCACAAATTAATATACTTCTTCCTGTATTTCAGGGTATGATTCCCACAACCTCATTTGCCTGCTGTGTGACTCTGAGCAAAATTACTTAACCAAACAGTGGCCTAGGGAAACTAGGCTCAGTTCATCAATGGTCTACTGGACCACACACCTGATAACTGCCTATGAATGCCATGATTTTAATATAAAATACCCCCAAACAGTGGCCTAGGGAAACTAGGCTGAGTTCATCAATGGTCTCCTGGACCACACACCTAATAACTGTCTATGAATGCCATGATTTTAATATAAAATACCCCCAAACAGTGGCCTAGGGAAACTAGGCTCAGTTCATCAATGGTCTCCTGGACCACGCACCTAATATCTGCCTATAAATACCATGATTTTGATATAAAATACCCAACTCCTATAAACCTTGAGCCCAAACCCTCTACAAAAAAACAACAGGTTTTCTGTGGGATGATGACTTTTTGCCCCAGCACTTTCTGCTCACATGGCTTCAGCCTACAACTACATAGCTTTCTGTAATTGCCTGAGATGTCACACTAGCATAAACCATAGTGTAGCACTCAGTACACACCTAATATACAACCCAGTCTCCACACTTAATGCATAGGTGAACGTATTTTAGATAGAGTCTGTGTTCAGCGCACAATGTCCGGTGATATGTACATATTTATCCATACCATAATAACATTGATAATCTCCTGTGTAAATAAAAGAAAGCAAAGTAAAGAATGGAAGATGGATGCAAACAGCTGGGATATACATTGAGGGTACAGAGATAAGGGCACAAAGGTCGACAAGGTGGAAGCAAGAAAGAATGCTAAGTTGCTGGACAGAAGACAGTCAAGGAGAAGCAAGAGTAGACATGTATATATCTATATATATATATATATATATATATATATATATATATATATATATATATATCTGTATCTATCTACATCTATATATATATATATATATATATATATATATATATATATATATATATATATATATATATATATATATATATATATATATATGTATATATATATATATATATATATATATATGTATGTATATATGTATGTCTGTCTTTCTTTCTGTGTTTCGGCTTTTCTCGGTTTGGGGTTGCCACAGTGGAACTCGGGTCCACTAATGATTGGCAGTGAATTTTTACAGTGTCGAGTTGTCAGCCCGGCACCCAACCTTCAAAGAAGGCACACCCACACACATTCACACCTACCTGCATGTCTTTAAATTCACTCCACTGCGGGAAGGACATGCTGACTCCACACAGAAGGCACACCAGCTGAGAATCAAACTGGAAGAGCCTCTTGCTGTGAGGTGACAATGCTAACCACAGTGCCACCGCAGCCTCATATATATATATATATATATATATATATATATATATATATATTTTTATATATATATATATATATATATATATATATATATATATATATATGTATGTATGTATATGTATGTGTCTTTCGGCTTTTTCCCGGTTAAGGGTCGTCACAGTGGAACTCTGGTCCGCTAATGATTGGCAGTTGATTTTTATGTGCCGAGTTGCCAGCCCTGGCACACAACCTTCAATGAAGGTATGCCCATTCACGCATGTCTCCACGCAGAAGACGCTCTAACTGAGAATCGAACCGGACAGCATCTTACTGTGAGGCGACAATGCTATGTGTATATATATTTATTTGTGTTTTGGTTATTAAGTTAGTCCTGCTTGATGTTACCCATTTTCAGCAGGGATCCAAGGGGGTAAAATACCCAAATAATAAAAAACATATATTCAAAACATCTGTATAATATTGTCAACTGTTGGAATACTGGATGGAATTCAAAATTAACTTAACATTACCATACTGAGGTAAACAATGATGTGGTCCAGTGGGAATTCAGTATGCATGAGTAGGGCTATAGCATAGTTCTACTGCTGATGATGCTGCATAATGAATCTTTGCATCCATGAAAACAACACAACAGAGCCAGCCATGCTATGAGTAATCACGTGGCACGGAGACAACGACAGGTGGGTGCAGTAATACCTCTCAACTACTATGATTTATCCATAGTGCTATGATTTTTTTCCCCTGAATTATCTTTGCTCATCCTAGAGTTGCTGCTTAACTTCATAGACAGAACTACTATTTATGCATACAGACATTCTTAAATGACCAAACTAAGCCTATAAAAATATTCCATATCACTAATTGTGTAGGGTCTACTAAGAAAAGCATTGGATTAAAAAAAATATAAAAATATTCCTCTTTTTGACCATTTGTTATGATTTTTAATGCTCAGAAGCTGAGATGTAGGAGTAGCTTGAAATACACTAGGAATGTTCATGTGCACATTGAAATAGACATAGCTGCTACACAGGCATAGCTTAGGGCCACATACCAACACAGCTAGGAGCCCATACAGACACAGCTAGGACCACATACAGACACAGCTAGGAACCCGTACAGACACAGCTAGGACCACATACAGACACAGCTAGGGGCCCGTACAGACACAGCTAGGAGCCCATACAGACACAGCTAGGACCACATACAGACACAGCTAGGAACACGTACAGACACAGCTACGACCACATACACACACACAGCTAGGAGCCCATACATACAGACACAGCTAGGGGCCCATACAGACACAGCTAGGAGCCCATACAGACACAGCTAGGACCACATACAGACACAGCTAGGAACCCGTACAGACACAGCTAGGACCACATACACACACAGCTAGGAGCCCATACAGACACAGCTAGGACCACATACAGACACAGCTAGGAACCCATACAGACACAGCTAGGACTACATACAGACACAGCTAGGGGCCTGTACAGACACAGCTAGGAGCCCATACAGACACAGCTAGGACCACATACAGACACAGCTAGGAACCTGTACAGACACAGCTAGAACCACATACACACACAGCTAGGAGCCCATACATACAGACACAGCTAGGAGCCCAAATAGACACAGCTAGGAGCCCATAAAGACACAGCTAGAGGCCCATGCAGACACAGCTAGGAGCCCATACAGATACAGCTAGAAGCCCATGCAGACACAGCTAGGACCACATACAGACACAGCCAGGAGCCCATACAGACACAGCTAGGAGCCGTACAGACACAGCTAGAGGCCCATGCAGACACAGCTAAGGGGCTCATACAGACACAGTGAGGGCTGCATACAGATACAACAAAGAGCCCATACAGACACAGCTAGGAGCCCATACAGACACAGCTAGGACCACATACAGACACAGCTAGGAGCCTGTACAGACACAACTAGGACCACATACAGACACAGCTAGGGGCCCATACAGACACAGCTAGGAGCCCACACAGACACAGCTAGGACCACATACAGACACAGCTAGGAACCCGTACAGACACAGCTAGGACCACATACACACACAGCTAGGAGCTCATACAGACACAGCTAGGACCACATACAGACACAGCTAGGAACCCGTACAGACACAGCTAGGACCACATACAGACACAGCTAGGGGTCCGTACAGACACAGCTAGGAGCCCATATAGACACAGCTAGGACCACATACAGACACAGCTAGGAACCCGTACAGACACAGATAGGACCACATACACACACAGCTAGGAGCCCATACATACAGACACAGCTAGGAGCCCAAATAGACACAGCTAGGAGCCCATAAAGACACAGCTAGGAGCCCATAAAGACACAGCTAAAGGCCCATGCAGACACAGCTAGGAGCCCATACAGACACAGCTAGAAGCCCATGCAGACACAGCTAGGACCACATACAGACACAGCTAGGAGCCCGTACAGACACAGCTAGGAGCCATACAGGCACAGCTAGAGGCCCATGCAGACACAGCTAAGGGGCTCATACAGACACAGTGAGGGCTGCATACAGATACAACAAAGAGCCCATACAGACACAGCTAGGAGCCCATACAGACACAGCTAGAGGCCCATGCAGACACAGCAAGGACCACATACAGACACAGCTAGAGGCCCATTCAGACAGAGCTAAAGGGCTCATACAGACACAGTGAGGGCCGCATACACATACAACAAACAGCCCATACAGATGCAGCTAGGAACTCATGCAGACAGAGCTAGGAGCATATACATACACAACTGGGAGCCCATACATACACAGTTAGGATCCCATATACACACAGCTAGGAGCTGATGCAGAAGCAGCTATGAACTCATGCAGACACAGCTAGGAGCCCACACAGACACCGCTAGAAGCCCATACAGGTGCAGCTAAGGGCACATACGGATGCAGCTACGAACCCATACAGACACAACAATGAGCCCATACAAGCACAATAAGGAGCACAAACAGACACAGCTAGGAACCCATCAAGGCACAGCAAGGAGCACATACAGGCACACCTAGGGGCACATACAGACACAGGTAGGAGCCCATACAGATACAACTATCTGAGGGTTTAACATTTGTAAAGCATTTCTAACTGCATTTCAGCTTAAAACCAGATTGTTTTAAATTATGAGGGTTCTTTTGCACTCTGGTAGCAGACAAAAGCTCAATTCAACCCATCCAATCTGGGAACTACTGGTCGATAGCTTTGTGTTTTTATCTGATTGGCCCGAAGGTTTAACTTTATGAAAGTCTTTCATCATGCTAGTATAAAAAAAATCATTTTTGTGAGACTGTGCTCATTAATTCAGAGCTTCCTTGTGCCTGTCTTGGACACCTGTGACTACAAGACTTGGATTGCTTCTAAAACCATCTGGACCTAGAAATCTGATATAAGTATATATATTTTTTGTACTTGCACTAACTGTTTTCAGTGATATTTAACACTTCTGTGCTACATTTACTGATTTTGTTTAACTTCTCACTGTTTTTCAGCCTACAATTGTTAAAGAAACTCCATCTGTTTGCTAACTGTACTTCTCCTGGGTTATTTTAACAGTATTCTGGTATTTCCTAACCTCCTCTAATACTGCAAAAGCTGCTATGAGTTTGCCAAAGTTCTCCCAAGGCTGCCATAATATTTCTAAGTTTTGCAAAGTTTTTGAGTGTTGTGAACATTTCCTATGGTTGGTGAACTTATTTCCAAGGATGCCTGATATTGCAGAAATTCTGACTTCTGTTGTAAAGCATTTGTTACTGCACTTGAGCTCAAAACCAGTTTGTTTTACATTAGGAGGGTTATTTTGCACTCTGGTAGTAGTAGAAAGCTAAATTCAATCCATCCAAGGTGGGAACTACTGGTCGATAGCTTATTGTGTTTTTATCTGATTGGCCTGAGGGTTTAACTTTATAAAAGTCTTTCATCCTGCTGGTATAAAAGAATTACATTTTTGTGCCCATATTTGCATATAAACAAACCTCTGCAGTTTAAAATTTCTACAGGAAACTCTCTCCATTGTCTCCCACTGTTCACAGCTACTCAAAGAGCTGCCAGTTTGCACAGAGGGTGGTACTACTGCAGGTTGTCTAATACTATACCACTAAACACTCTCATTTTAACCATTAAGTGACTCTCCCCTACTCCTTCCCATCTGGAAATTGTGTTTTTGTGCCCTACATATCACAGACTAGATTCAGACCTGCTGAATCTAGACTGTTTGGTATCACTGTGCTCTTAAACCAGCCATCTTACATTAAGAGGGCCTCCCTGCACCCTTATGGCAGAAGTGTGTAGCACAGGACCCATCTGAGTTGGGGACTGCCAGAGAAAGGCTCAGTTTAAGGTTTTCCCATTGGTAATTGTGTTAAAAGCTGTTTAAATTCACCTGTATGTAAGCCTCACATTTGCCCATTGCTGCACACCCCACAACAGGGTTTAGCAGTGCCCTGTATAGATTTAAATGTCTGGGAACACTATTTTTTCCTAGAGACCTTCCAGCAGAACCCCCAAGTTTCCTTGCTGAGCAAAATTCAACTCAGTTGCACTCTAAGCAGCGTTCTCACGCTTATCATCTACAACCTACTGCACACCCACTGCCTTTGCTACTCCAAGTCAAACTAGCCTGCTAATTAAGCCAAAGTCCTAAGTCCAACTAACCCACTTCCTTCCCAAATACCACATTCAGAAAAATCATGCCACAATTGATGGGCAGTTTCCCATCATTTCTCCTGCCAGCTTGATTGATATGAACATTGTGAGACAATGTAGCAATTGCTTCACATATACTGATAACCATTTATTCCTAAAGCAAACACCCTGATGAGAGATGCAAATACACTGTGGAACTGCAGTCGATTCTCTCACATAAAGATAAACTAGACACCAAACAGGTTGTCAGTACACATGCTTCACCTCTCACACAAAATAAGGTCATGACACATAAACCCACATACGCAGTGGTAATCACTATAAGCTTATCAAAAGAACAGAGACCTCTCAAATGCACACTACCCACACTCACCCCAAACAAAAAGAAACCAGTACACATATCAACACACACACCCATGCCTCAACAAATAAGCCCTTAAGGCAAAACACATGAAGGTATTGGTCATAGGTGACTCCATAGTGAAACACACAGATGTCCCCCTCACCAGAATGGACAAGGAGTAGGTCAAGGTCAGCTACATATTAGGTGCCAGGATCCGACAAATCATGCATGCACTCAAGTCAATCAACAACAAGTACCATTATGACTCTGTCATAGTCTATGCTGGTGTGAAAGACTTGAGACATACCTCTCTGGACTATATTAAGAGAGACATGATGGAACTCTCTGATTATGTGTCCCAGACAGGTATGTCCCTAGCCTTTAGTGGTATCCTACCCTCACCCGGGATGATGCCGCAATATAAACAAAAATAATTGACTTCAACCATTATCTTAACTTCTGGTGTCAGTCCAGGGGGATCCAGTATCTATCAACCTGGGAGGATATGGTAGACAGACCTCGCTGCTTTGCTAGAGATTGTCTGCACCTGTCCCCCCTAGGCTTTCAGATACTGGCAAAGACCCTTGCCTCCTGCATAGTACCTTTTTTAGGCAATGTCAAAACAACAAATTTTCCAACATAATAAAATATAATCAAGACAACCTCAGGGTCAGCCTGCTTAATGCTAGGAGTTTAAACACAAAACAGCACTCCCAGGAAGCACTCTTCACCTTGGAGGATGCTGACATCTGTGCAGTTACTGAGACATGGTTCAGGGCCACTGAGAGCATCCCAGCTGTGCAGGGCTGCAATGCCTTCCGCATGTTCAAACCTCACAAAGAGAGTGAAGGAGCCAAAGGTGGAGGGTATAAATCTTCATTAAAACCAAATACCCTTTGACACTGGTCAAACAGCATGACGCTCTTGAATTACTCCATGTCCAATTAACTATTGTGAAAGTACCAGACCACATCATTGCTGGCTATAGCTCCCCACCATGGACAAGTATAAGCACAACGCCTACCTCGATTTACTGAAATCCCTCACATGGGAGATTTCAACTATCCTTCTATAGACTGGGGGACATACATGAACAAAAACATGCTCACCCAGAGGTTCCTGGACTTTATTAACACAAATGAACTGGAACAGATAGTCTGCACTCCCACTAGGGGCTGTAATGTTCTGGACATAGTACTCAACAACTTGGGGGCGGGGTCACTGTACTTCCCCATAAGTGATGCCCTCCCTGGTTAGGTCAGATCACAAATCAGTCTCGTTTGAAGTAACTGCTGGAACTGACACCCTCACAGGAACAAAAATTATAAAAAACTTCACCAAAGCTAACTACAGCCTACTAAGCAATGATATAAAAAGCTTCATACCACCACCACCCACAGTTGCAGATATGCAGAAGTGTACACAAATGCTCTGTACAAACATTTACATGACTGCATAAACTCTGCTGTACCTGACTGGATCAAAACCAGGTCTTCCTGTGAAAACAAATCACCATGGTGGACTTTAAGTATAAATAGATTACATAACAAGAGGAAGAAACTGTTATTTATTTGTTTATTTATTTATTTATTTATTTATTTATTGACCGGGAAAGCCAACTGGGCCATAAAGAGCCCATTTTCAGTGGAGGCCATAGGGAGAAAAGCTCCACAACAAAACAACAATTTAAATACATGTTTGCAAAGTATTATAATCAGCAAAAAAAAAAAAAAAACAGAAAAATCCAGAGTATCCAAAGGAGCAAATTAAAATGAATAAAATCTACCAGAATAAGGTAGACAAATGCTACAGAATCTGTGCCTCTAGTAGAAGATAATATAGAGATGAGTGCAGAATGAATACAAAGTACCAATGGCAATTTAAGGTAGTTACAAAAAGATTAAGGTTAATAACAGGAGGAAAATAAATTAATACATTCTCAGTCAGTAAGAGTGCAGAGAAAAGTTAATTTTAAGGAATTTCTATTACAGATATAGTGCAAGAGATAGAGTGGTTAGAGAGGCCAGATAGTGTAGGAGCAATATAAGGTAGTTAAAGTAGCTAGATAACATAGAGGCAATGGTGAGACTAATACAGAGAAAGAGTCATGTAATGGCTTCATATGTAGTAGGGGGTGGATTAGTTCAGTTACATATCCAGTTAGAAAGGAGATAATTATTATGAAGGGCAATTTTGAAATTAGAGGGATGTTGTTCACTATGTGTAGAGGAGGGGAGGTTATTCCATAATCTGGCAATGATCCAGGAGTATAGGAGTTTTCCTGCAGGTAGGTTTAGTTTATGAATTTGGAGTAAGTGTTGGTGTAGGGCAGCCGCGGTGGTGCAGCGGTTAGCATTGCCACCTCACAGCAAGAGCTTCTCCGGTTAGATCCTCGACTGGGATGCCTTCTGTGTGGAGTCTACATGTCCTCCCTGTGGTCGTGTGGGTTTTCTCCTGGTGCTCCGGTTTCTTCCCACATCCCAAAGACATGCTGTAGGTGGATTGGACACTCTAAATTGGCCCTAGGTGTGAGTGCATGGGTGTGTGTGCCTTCTGTGGAAGGTCAGGCACCGGGCTGGCAACTTGACATTGTAAAACTCCAATGCCAATCATGAGCAGACAGGTGATCCCCTGTGGCGACCCTTAACCAGGAAAAGCCGAAAGAAGAAGAAGTAAGTGTTGGTGTTCTGATCGTAGAGGCCTACGAGGGGAGTAGGGGGCAACTAAGGAGATGAGAACAGGGCAGTCTAATGGATACGTTTATGTGTTATGGTTAGCTGTATGAGTTCTAGGTAATGAGGGAATTCTAGCCATTGTAGTTTCCTTAAGGCTATGCAATGATGGGAGGAGTGGTGACTACCTGTAGCGAATTTGGCAATCTTGTTGTAGCAGGAGTCTAGTTTTAGTTTCAGGGAAGACTGCAAGTTAATCAACAATGGTGCACCATAGGTTAAAGATGGTAGTAGGTAGGTGATGTCAAAAGCTTGCTTAGTTTTAAGGACAGAAACCTGTTATGCCTGTATAGTAGCCCTAGTTTTTTGTGTCCTTTGTTGATATTTGATTGGAAGTGCAGGTCAAACTTTAGGTTTTCATCTAGCATGACTCCTAATAGTTTGGTATTGGCTACTAATTTGATTTTTATAGAATTTAGTGAGAGTACATTGAAACCTTCTTTGTTGAAAATTGTATTTCTTTTGGGGGTAAACAACTTAAGCTTAGTTTTTTTTGAAATTAAAAGAGAGGTGTTTTTTTCTGGCACCAGGATTCTACAGTAGAGAATGCTGTTTGGGTCATTTGTTGTAGAGTGTCTGGGTTGGGAGCAGAGCAGACTATGGGCACGTCAGCTGCATACTGGACTAGGGAGGTGTTTGGAATAGCGTGGTGTATATTATCTATAAATATGTTAAACAGAAGAGGTCCTAAAATTGAGCCTTTTGGAATGCCTGTAGGTTTATGAAGGTAGGGAGAAACAGAGTATTGCCATTTGACAGCATGTTGCCTATCTGAGAGATAGCTTTTAAACCAGTTAAGTGATTGAGAGGATAATCCTATGGATGTAAGTTGAGACAGAAGAATGGTGTGGGAGATAGTATTGAATGCTTTTGATAGGTCCAGAAAGAGATCTGATACTGTATGGCTTAAGTGACGGGCTTTGTTTATTATATCTATGAAGGATATCAGGGCAGTAGATGTACTATGCCCTGCATAGAATCCATGATGGGTTGGGGAGAGGATGTTGTTATTTAGAAGGTAATGGATGAGTTGGTTTTGGACACATTTTTCCAGAATGTATGAGATAGGGGATAGAATAGCAATGGGTCAAACGTTTGAGATATCTGAGGATGAGCCACCTTTATGAAGTAGGAGGATTATAGCTTTTTTACAAATGCAAGGGACATGGGATTCCTGGATGGACCTGTTGATAAGGATACTTACTGGGCAGGCTAATGAATCAGTGGTGATCTTAAGGAATTTGGCAGGAATATTGTCAGTAGAATATGAACATGGCTTTATTTTGTGAAGGAGTTTTTTATGGATGATGTGGCGATAGGAGAGAGATTGAATTCTAGTTGGTAAGGTTCTTTGCTACAGTTTTGGGTGATGATATTTGGATTGGTGAGATTATGCAGTGATGAAAAAGGGGAGTTGAGTATAGGGATGTGATTGGATGGTAGGGCTGAGGAGAAGGAGGTTGTAAGATTGGCTATAGTGTCAATGAAGTAGGAGATGAATTTAGAGGTGATAAGGTCAGGTGCCATGTTAAGGTATGGGCGTGGATTGGAGGTGGCACCGGGATGTAAGAGATTATTAATAGAAGACCAGAAAAGTTTAGGCTTACTCTTCCTGTCTGTTTGTAAATTCCAGAAGTATTGTTGCTTGTCTTTGCAGATAAGTTTTTTGGCTTGGTTTCAAAGCTGTTTATAATGCATAAGGTTGGAGGGATTTTGGATTTGAGCTAGCATTTCCAGGCTTTGTCTCTATTTTTCATAATTTCTCTGGTAGATTTAGATAGCCATGGGGCATGGTTGGATCTGATTCACTTGGATCTAGTAGGAGCCAAGTTATGAAGTATATTTAGAAAGGAATTATTGAAGTAAAGGATGGGATCATCTAGATGGAGAGTTTTAAGACAGTTCCAATTGTAGCTGCTTAGGATACTGTTGAAGGTCTTAGGACAGACTTTAGATAGGTCGTGTATTATTCTGATGTTATGGACTTTTGACAGAGATGAGCAGTTTTGAATAGCGAAGGCTGGGAGGTGGTCACTAAGGGAGTTTTCCAGAGTGCCAGATATAGGATATTTGGAAGGATCCAATACCAAGATCCAGTCTAGTATTGAGACTTTATCAGTTTTATAGTTAAATCTAGTGTTTGTATTGATTAGTTGTGTAAAATGGAATAAATGTATGCTACAGGGAGACTGACTGGAGGAAGTAGAAGCCCAGTCGATGTTCATGTCACCTAAAATAATAGTTTCTTTTTTATAGAAGAGGAGACCCAAGATAGCATATCTTCTAAAATCGGGCTGTTATTTCCTGGGGGAATGTACATGACTACTATTTAGAGTTTTCTTTTGAGTTATTGATGTACATGAAAGAAATTAGGATCTCAGCATTTTGAAAATGTGGAATAGAATCAGTAAAAGGGGCAATATTGAGAGTATTGGGGTAAATTAGGGTGACACGTTGTCTATCTTCCCTAATTACATTGAAATTGGGAGTAAGAAATTCAGAGTCTTGAATGGAAGGTTTTAACCATGTCTCAGTAGCAGCTAGGATGTGAGTTCTGTTTGGGTAAGCCAGGCATGTAACTTGGATATTTTGTTACAAATGCTTTGGAAGTTTAAGGTGGTTAAGTGGAGGTGTTTAGTAGGTTTAGGAGTGTTGCATTTAGTAGGTTTAGGAGTGTTGCATTGTTGAGATGAAAGTGGCGTTTGTCCAAAAGCAAGAGGGATATCACTTTGCAGAGGAAATGTTCCCTGCTAAGCATAAACAAGAAAATCAGAAATCTTGTAGTCTTCTAAAGCAAATTACAAAACTAAAATCGCATCCCTAACCAAGGATAATCATAAGCCATTCTTTAACTATATCCAGAGTCTAAAAGGGAACGCCCAGCTATGTGCTGAACTAGTTGTAGATGGGATCACTCATACTACACCAGAAGATATTGACAACCTGCTAGCTGACAGATTCAATGCAAACTTCATCCCCCTAGCCCCACCTACTATATCCCAAAGCATACCTGACACCAGCCCTCTGCCTAGTATCGCTAGAGAACAGGTCATCTCTTTGCACACCAAGGCCAAAAAGACAGTGGGGCAAGATAATATCCCAGGTTGCTACTAAACAATCTAGAACATTTCTCCCTGGGCCTCTGCTGAAAATTGGCCGTTCCAAGTCGGACATTCCTGGTTAACAAATGTTAAATAAATAAATCTAAAATAAGGCCTACTGGACCCACTTAGCATTCTCTTTAATCATAGCCTGATAACTGACTATGTTCCTTCAAAATGGAGAACAGCAACAGTATTCCCCCCAGAAAGGGGGGCCATCAATTTGCCCCGGGGAACTACAGACCCATAAGTCTAACCAGCCTCATCTACAAGGCCATGGAAAGAATTATCATGGACCTTATCAACAGGGACACTGGCGACCTCCAAACACTGGACCCAACCCAGTTTGGCTTCATTAAGTGTAGATCATGCTCATTAAACCTGGTAGACTTCTTTGAGAATATCACCAAAGCCATGGACAAAGGTAAGACAGTGCACATAGACTATCATAACCTTGCCAAGGCTTTTGACACAATTCCACAGTCTGGCATTGTTGAGAAACTCTCTCAACTAGGGATTAATCCTTACATTACTAGATGGGTAGCCAATTGGCTCACCAACAGAACACACTCTGTCAAAACTGGTGACTCCACCTCCACCAGTAGACCCGTCACCAGTGGAGTAAAACAGGGGTCTGTGCCAGGCCCCTTACTGTTTGGCATCTATTTCACAGAAGTCCAGGCCAAAGCAAATAATCTCTTGCTCACCAAGTTCACTGATTATTGAAAACTGAGAGCAATCATTGAGCCCCCCCCCCAATGATGTCAACATATTACAAGAAGGGCTAGCACAAACAAATGATTGATGCCAAAGCCACGGTCTAAAACTAAATGCAAAATAAAATGCATTATTATTCCCTTTAGCAAAATGGAATTCCCTATAAACTATAATATTGACAGCACCCCCCTGAGTTCCAACCTAGTGGTGCAAGACTTGGGAACACAGGTTGATAGCAATCTGAACATCGACCACCAAGTTTCTACAGTGGTAAGGAAAGCCTTCTACATAGTCCACCTGATAAGCAAGCACATAGCATCCAGGTCAAGGGATGTTATAACTCCACTGTACTCAACCCTCATCAGACCACTAATAGAGTATAATACACCCTTTTGCATGTACCTCACCAGACACCCACAGCAGCTGGAGAGACCTCAGAGGTTTCTCACTAATAGAATACAGGGACTCCAAACCATGACCTAAGTGGGCAAGCTGAAAGCCCTGCCACTTTGCCCTGTATCTTATAGGCTGCTGAGAGTTGACTTGTGTCTGGCCTATAGGGCAATCTCCAACCCTGCCCTAATTGAAATGCTGCACATATGCAAGTCAAATAGCACAAGAGTCACTCACTCTAGGGATCTCAGCCTAGCTTTTGACATTAACAGAACATGCTGGAGAGACAGATATGTCTCCTAGAGACTGCCTGTTATCTGGAATAGACTTCATTTTTATTTAAAACAGAGCTCCTCACTGACCCTGTTCAAACACAAACTAGATAATTACATGGGAGATCACAAATTCGTCCTTGGGGTGGCACCCATGTCCCTCATGGGCAGGGGTAGCTGGTGTTGAGCAAAGACCCACTCTGTTCATAAATTAATTCTGTGAACTATGCAAAAAGAACAAATGGGGATACGTGGGATTAACATGGCTATGCTTGTAAAGGGTCTAGTGCCACTACCCTAGTAACCTCCTATGAACCTACATACAGACACATCTAGGAGCCCATACCAGCAAAACTAAGAGCCCATGCAGACATAGCTAGGTGCCTAGTCAGGCACAGAGCAGCTAGGAGACCATACAAGCACAGATAGGAGCCCATACAGACAGAGTTGGAGCCCATGCAGATGCAACTAGGAGCACACACAGGCACAACTAGGAGCACATGCAGGGAGAGCTAAGGACCCATAAAGGCAAAGCTAGGAGCACATACATGCACAGCTAGGAGCCTATGCAGGCACAGCTAAGAGGCCATACAGACACAAGCAGGGGCTCTTATAGGCAGAGCTAGGATCCCATACAGACATACCTAGGAGCACATACAGGCACAACTAGGAGCCCATCCAGGAGCCCATACATACACAGCTAGTAGGTCACACAGGCAAAGCCAGGGTCTCACATATGGTCACTACAGCAAAGTGCCTGCTGATTCTATTACATAAATGGGAGAGAAATGGGGATACAGGAAGTCAGAAATGGGGAAGAGCATACAGAAGGTAAAAAGGAAGGGAGGAGTGGACTCGGATGGAAGAAGGGTATACTTTTGTTTGGGCCAGGTGCCCATTTTTTGTTTTTTTGAGAAGGGTGGAAGAGAAACATAGCATTAAGAAGCTGTAGGTAGGAGAAGAGCTATAATGAAGAAAGTAATGCAGATAAACAAACCAAACAAACATTCAGTAAAGGACAGAGACTGACAGCTGTGGTAGTGGCATATAACTGGGGGCAATAGCGGAGAGGTGCAGCCTGACAGAGGGTAGGCAGGGTTAAGGTGAGAAATGGACTACAAACAGGGGATGGGGGTTGACACAAAAATATGGGAAACACAAATATCATCATGGATGGACTCTGCCTCTAGTAGCCTGATGGTCAATCAGGGTTGACCAGCTGCATGACTCTACATGCCCAACTAGTAGGTGATCCAGGCTGCCAGAGTAGATATTAAGCTACTGTCTACTTTGTCACATAACAGAACTTTGAGTGTGTTGTGTTGCCTGCTTGAAGACCTGCATTTATTGTATTCTGCATCACATATAAAGTAATATGACATATAGGGACGTGAAATAGACATTCTAGTCTAACTGATATCCATCAATACATCCATGAGGATGCAGACAACCAACCTCCATGGTTATGCAATGGGATGGAAATGCATATCATAATTGCAAGACAGACTTATGAAAATGGCATGCACCATTTTGCAGACAGCTTCACTGTCCACATCAACTTCTAGGCATGGATATGCTTGTGGAGACAGCTAACACTCTTCCAGCTGGACTGTGAGCTAGGTCACAGTACAAAACAATCACAATAATGGTTCAATGTTGTCCTGTTCCCCTGTAGCCCTTACCATAGGTGACAGTCTGTGCCCATTCATGGGGTCACAGTACAAAAAATCACAATCATGGTTCAATGTTGTCCTGTTCCCCTGTAGCCCTTACCATAGGTGACAGTCTGTGCCCATTCATGGGGTCACAGTACAAAACAATCACAATCATGGTTCAATGTTGTCCTGTTCCCCTGTAGCCCTTACCATAGGTGACCCAGTCTGTGCCCATTCACGGGGTCACAGTACAAAACAATCACAATCATGGTTCAATTTTGTCCTGTTCCCCTGTAGCCCTTACCATAGGTGACCCAGTCTGTGCCCATTCACGGGGTCACAGTACAAAACAATCACAATCATGGTTCAATGTTGTCCTGTTCCCCTGTAGCCCTTACCATAGGTGACAGTCTGTGCCCATTCACGGGTCACAGTACAAAACAATCACAATCATGGTTCAATGTTGTCCTGTTCCCCTGTAGCCCTTACCATAGGTGACAGTCTGTGCCCATTCACGGGGTCACAGTACAAAACAATCACAATCATGGTTCAATGTTGTCCTGTTCCCCTGTAGCCCTTACCATAGGTGACAGTCTGTGCCCATTCACTGGGTCACAGTACAAAACAATCACAATCATGGTTCAATGTTGTCCTGTTCCCCTGTAGCCCTTACCATAGGTGACCCAGTCTGTGCCCATTCACAAGGTCACAGTACAAAACAATCACGATCATGGTTCAGTGTTGTCCTGTTCCCCTGTAGCCCTTACCATAGGTGACCCAGTCTGTGCCCATTCATGGGGTCACAGTACAAAACAATCACAATCATGGTTCAATGTTGTCCTGTTCCCCTGTAGCCCTTACCATAGGTGACCCAGTCTGTGCCCATTCACGGGGTCACAGTACAAAACAATCACAATCATGGTTCAATGTTGTCCTGTTCCCCTGTAGCCCTTACCATAGGTGACCCAGTCTGTGCCCATTCACGGGGTCACAGTACAAAACAATGACAATCATGGTTCAATGTTGTCCTGTTCCCCTGTAGCCCTTACCATAGGTGACAGTCTGTGCCCATTCACGGGGTCACAGTACAAAACAATCACAATCATGGTTCAATGTTGTCCTGTTCCCCTGTAGCCCATACCATAGGTGACAGTCTGTGCCCATTCACGGGGTCACAGTACAAAACAATCACAATCATGGTTCAATGTTGTCCGGTTCCCCTGTAGCCCTTACCATAGGTGACAGTCTGTGCCCATTCATGGGGTCACAGTACAAAACAATCACAATCATGGTTCAATGTTGTCCTGTTCCCCTGTAGCCCTTACCATAGGTGACAGTCTGTGCCCATTCATGGGGTCACAGTACAAAACAATCACAATCATGCTTCAATGTTGTCCTGTTCCCCTGTAGCCCTTACCATAGGTGACAGTCTGTGCCCATTCACGGGGTCACAGTACAAAACAATCACAAACATGGTTCAATGTTGTCCTGTTCTCCTGTAGCCCTTACCATAGGTGACAGTATGTGCCCATTCACGGGGTCACAGTACAAAACAATCACAATCATGGTTCAATGTTGTCCGGTTCTCCTGTAGCCCTTACCATAGGTGACAGTCTGTGCCCATTCACGGGGTCACAGTACAAAACGATCACAATAATGGTTCAATGTTGTCCTGTTCCCCTGTAGCCCTTACCATAGGTGACCCAGTCTGTGCCCATTCATGGGGTCACAGTACAAAACAATCACAATCATGGTTCAATGTTGTCCTGTTCCCCTGTAGCCCTTACCATAGGTGACAGTCTGTGCCCATTCACGGGGTCACAGTACAAAACAATCACAATCATGGTTCAATCTTGTCCTGTTCCTGTAGCCCTTACCATAGGTGACAGTCTGTGCCCATTCATGGGGTCACAGTACAAAACAATCACAATCATGGTTCAATGTTGTCCTGTTCCCTGTAGCCCTTACCATAGGTGACAGTCTGTGCCCATTCATGGGGTCACAGTACAAAACAATCACAATCATGGTTCAATGTTGTCCTGTTCCCTGTAGCCCTTACCATAGGTGACCCAGTCTATGCCCATTCACGGGTCACAGTACAAAACAATCACAATCATGGTTCAATGTTGTCCTGTTCCCCTGTAGCCCTTACCATAGGTGACAGTCTGTGCTCATTCACGGGTCACAGTACAAAACAATCACAATCATGGTTCAATGTTGTCCTGTTCCCCTGTAGCCCTTACCATAGGTGACAGTCTGTGCCCATTCATGGGGTCACAGTACAAAACAATCACAATCATGGTTCAATGTTGTCCTGTTCCCCTGTAGCCCTTACCATAGGTGACAGTCTGTGCCCATTCACGGGGTCACAGTACAAAACAATCACAATCAAGGTTCAATGTTGTCCTGTTCCCCTGTAGCCCTTACCATAGGTGACCCAGTCTCTGCCCATTCACGGGGTCAAAGTACAAAACAATCACAATCATGGTTCAATGTTGTCCTGTTCCCCTGTAGCCCTTACCATAGGTGACAGTCTGTGCCCATTCACGGGGTCACAGTACAAAACAATCACAATCATGGTTCAATGTTGTCCTGTTCCCCTGTAGCCCTTACCATAGGTGACAGTCTGTGCCCATTCACGGGGTCACAGTACAAAACAATCACAATCATGGTTCAATGTTGTCCTGTTCCCCTGTAGCCCTTACCATAGGTGACCCAGTCTGTGCCCATTCATGGGGTCACAGTACAAAACAATCACAATCATGGTTCAATGTTGTCCTGTTCCCCTGTAGCCCTTACCATAGGTGACAGTCTGTGCCCATTCACGGGGTCACAGTACAAAACAATCACAATCATTGTTCAATGTTGTCCGGTTCCCCTGTAGCCCTTACCATAGGTGACAGTCTGTGCCCATTCACGGGGTCACAGTACAAAACAATCACAATCATGGTTCAATGTTGTCTGGTTCCCCTGTAGCCCTTACCATAGGTGACAGTCTGTGCCCATTCACGGGGTCACAGTACAAAACAATCACAATCATGGTTCAATGTTGTCCTGTTCCCCTGTAGCCCTTACCATAGGTGACAGTCTGTGCCCATTCATGGGGTCACAGTACAAAACAATCACAATCATGGTTTAATGTTGTCCTGTTCCCCTGTAGCCCTTACCATAGGTGACAGTCTGTGCCCATTCACGGGGTCACAGTACAAAACAATCACAATCATGGTTCAATGTTGTCCTGTTCCCCTGTAGCCCTTACCATAGGTGACAGTCTGTGCCCATTCACGGGGTCACAATACAAAACAATCACAATAATGGTTCAATGTTGTCCTGTTCCCCTGTAGCCCTTACCATAGGTGACCCAGTCTGTGCCCATTCATGGGGTCACAGTACAAAACAATCACAATCATGGTTCAATGTTGTCCTGTTCCCCTGTAGCCCTTACCATAGGTGACAGTCTGTGCCCATTCACGGGGTCACAGTACAAAACAATCACAATCATGGTTCAATCTTGTCCTGTTCCCCTGTAGCCCTTACCATAGGTGACAGTCTGTGACCATTCATGGGGTCACAGTACAAAACAATCACAATCATGGTTCAATGTTGTCCTGTTCCCCTGTAGCCCTTACCATAGGTGACAGTCTGTGCCCATTCATGGGGTCACAGTACAAAACAATCACAATCATGGTTCAATGTTGTCCTGTTCCCCTGTAGCCCTTACCATAGGTGACAGTCTGTGCCCATTCACGGGTCACAGTACAAAACAATCACAATCATGGTTCAATGTTGTCCTGTTCCCTGTAGCCCTTACCATAGGTGACAGTCTGTGCCCATTCACGGGTCACAGTACAAAACAATCACAATCATGGTTCAATGTTGTCCTGTTCCCCTGTAGCCCTTACCATAGGTGACAGTCTGTGCCCATTCATGGGGTCACAGTACAAAACAATCACAATCATGGTTCAATGTTGTCCTGTTCCCTGTAGCCCTTACCATAGGTGACAGTCTGTGCCCATTCACGGGTCACAGTACAAAACAATCACAATCATGGTTCAATGTTGTCCTGTTCCCTGTAGCCCTTACCATAGGTGACAGTCTGTGCCCATTCACGGGTCACAGTACAAAACAATCACAATCATGGTTCAATGTTGTCCTGTTCCCTGTAGCCCTTACCATAGGTGACAGTATGTGCCCATTCACGGGTCACAGTACAAAACAATCACAATCATGGTTCAATGTTGTCCTGTTCCCTGTAGCCCTTACCATAGGTGACAGTCTGTGCCCATTCACGGGTCACAGTACAAAACAATCACAATCATGGTTCAATGTTGTCCTGTTCCCTGTAGCCCTTACCATAGGTGACAGTCTGTGCCCATTCACGGGGTCACAGTACAAAACAATCACAATCATGGTTCAATGTTGTCCTGTTCCTGTAGCCCTTACCATAGGTGACAGTCTGTGCCTATTCACGGGTCACAGTACAAAACAATCACAATCATGGTTCAATGTTGTCCTGTTCCCTGTAGCCCTTACCATAGGTGACAGTCTGTGCCCATTCATGGGGTCACAGTACAAAACAATCACAATCATGGTTCAATGTTGTCCTGTTCCCCTGTAGCCCTTACCATAGGTGACAGTCTGTGCCCATTCACGGGTCACAGTACAAAACAATCACAATCATGGTTCAATGTTGTCCTGTTCCCTGTAGCCCTTACCATAGGTGACAGTCTGTGCCCATTCACGGGTCACAGTACAAAACAATCACAATCATGGTTCAATGTTGTCCGGTTCCCCTGTAGCCCTTACCATAGGTGACAGTCTGTGCCCATTCACGGGGTCACAGTACAAAACAATCACAATCATGGTTCAATGTTGTCCTGTTCCCTGTAGCCCTTACCATAGGTGACAGTCTGTGCCCATTCACGGGTCAAAGTACAAAACAATCACAATCATGGTTCAATGTTGTCCTGTTCCCCTGTAGCCCTTACCATAGGTGACAGTCTGTGCCCATTCACGGGGTCACAGTACAAAACAATCACAATCATGGTTCAATGTTGTCCTGTTCCCTGTAGCCCTTACCATAGGTGACCCAGTCTGTGCCCATTCACGGGGTCACAGTACAAAACAATCACAATCATGGTTCAATGTTGTCCTGTTCCCTGTAGCCCTTACCATAGGTGACAGTCTGTGCCCATTCACGGGGTCACAGTACAAAACAATCACAATCATGGTTCAATGTTGTCCTGTTCCCCTGTAGCCCTTACCATAGGTGACAGTCTGTGCCCATTCACGGGTCACAGTACAAAACAATCACAATCATGGTTCAATGTTGTCCTGTTCCCTGTAGCCCTTACCATAGGTGACAGTCTGTGCCCATTCACGGGTCACAGTACAAAACAATCACAATCATGGTTCAATGTTGTCCTGTTCCCCTGTAGCCCTTACCATAGGTGACAGTCTGTGCCCATTCACGGGGTCACAGTACAAAACAATCACAATCATGGTTCAATGTTGTCCTGTTCCCTGTAGCCCTTACCATAGGTGACAGTCTGTGCCCATTCACGGGTCACAGTACAAAACAATCACAATCATGGTTCAATGTTGTCCTGTTCCCCTGTAGCCCTTACCATAGGTGACAATCTGTGCCCATTCACGGGTCACAGTACAAAACAATCACAATCATGGTTCAATGTTGTCCTGTTCCCTGTAGCCCTTACCATAGGTGACAGTCTGTGCCCATTCACGGGGTCACAGTACAAAACAATCACAATCATGGTTCAATGTTGTCCTGTTCCCCTGTAGCCCTTACCATAGGTGACAGTCTGTGCCCATTCACGGGTCACAGTACAAAACAATCACAATCATGGTTCAATGTTGTCCTGTTTCCCTGTAGCCCTTACCATAGGTGACAGTCTGTGCCCATTCATGGGGTCACAGTACAAAACAATCACAATCATGGTTCAATGTTGTCCTGTTCCCCTGTAGCCCTTACCATAGGTGACAGTCTGTGCCCATTCACGGGGTCACAGTACAAAACAATCACAATCATGGTTCAATGTTGTCCTGTTCCCTGTAGCCCTTACCATAGGTGACAGTCTGTGCCCATTCACGGGGTCACAGTACAAAACAATCACAATCATGGTTCAATGTTGTCCTGTTCCCCTGTAGCCCTTACCATAGGTGACAGTCTGTGCCCATTCATGGGGTCACAGTACAAAACAATCACAATCAAGGTTCAATGTTGTCCTGTTCCCTGTAGCCCTTACCATAGGTGACAGTCTGTGCCCATTCACGGGTCACAGTACAAAACAATCACAATCATGGTTCAATGTTGTCCTGTTCCCTGTAGCCCTTACCATAGGTGACAGTCTGTGCCCATTCACGGGTCACAGTACAAAACAATCACAATCATGGTTCAATGTTGTCCTGTTCCCCTGTAGCCCTTACCATAGGTGACAGTCTGTGCCCATTCACGGGTCACAGTACAAAACAATCACAATCATGGTTCAATGTTGTCCTGTTCCCCTGTAGCCCTTACCATAGGTGACAGTCTGTGCCCATTCACGGGTCACAGTACAAAACAATCACAATCATGGTTCAATGTTGTCCTGTTCCTGTAGCCCTTACCATAGGTGACAGTCTGTGCCCATTCATGGGGTCACAGTACAAAACAATCACAATCATGGTTCAATGTTGTCCTGTTCCCTGTAGCCCTTACCATAGGTGACAGTCTGTGCCCATTCACGGGTCACAGTACAAAACAATCACAATCATGGTTCAATGTTGTCCTGTTCCCCTGTAGCCCTTACCATAGGTGACAGTCTGTGCCCATTCACGGGTCACAGTACAAAACAATCACAATCATGGTTCAATGTTGTCCTGTTCCCTGTAGCCCTTACCATAGGTGACAGTCTGTGCCCATTCACGGGTCACAGTACAAAACAATCACAATCATGGTTCAATGTTGTCCTGTTCCCTGTAGCCCTTACCATAGGTGACAGTCTGTGCCCATTCACGGGGTCACAGTACAAAACAATCACAATCATGGTTCAATGTTGTCCTGTTCCCCTGTAGCCCTTACCATAGGTGACCCAGTCTGTGCCCATTCATGGGGTCACAGTACAAAACAATCACAATCATGGTTCAATGTTGTCCTGTTCCCCTGTAGCCCTTACCATAGGTGACAGTCTGTGCCCATTCACGGGGTCACAGTACAAAACAATCACAATCATGGTTCAATGTTGTCCTGTTCCCTGTAGCCCTTACCATAGGTGACAGTCTGTGCCCATTCACGGGTCACAGTACAAAACAATCACAATCTTGGTTCAATGTTGTCCTGTTCCCCTGTAGCCCTTACCATAGGTGACAGTCTGTGCCCATTCACGGGTCACAGTACAAAACAATCACAATCATGGTTCAATGTTGTCCTGTTCCCCTGTAGCCCTTACCATAGGTGACAGTCTGTGCCCATTCATGGGGTCACAGTACAAAACAATCACAATCATGGTTCAATGTTGTCCTGTTCCCCTGTAGCCCTTACCATAGGTGACAGTCTGTGCCCATTCACGGGGTCACAGTACAAAACAATCACAATCATGGTTCAATGTTGTCCTGTTCCCCTGTAGCCCTTACCATAGGTGACCCAGTCTGTGCCCATTCACGGGGTCACAGTACAAAACAATCACAATCATGGTTCAATGTTGTCCTGTTCCCCTGTAGCCCTTACCATAGGTGACAGTCTGTGCCCATTCACGGGTCACAGTACAAAACAATCACAATCATGGTTCAATGTTGTCCTGTTCCCCTGTAGCCCTTACCATAGGTGACCCAGTCTGTGCCCATTCACGGGTCACAGTACAAAACAATCACAATCATGGTTCAATGTTGTCCTGTTCCCCTGTAGCCCTTACCATAGGTGACAGTCTGTGCCCATTCACGGGACACAGTACAAAACAATCACAATCATGGTTCAATGTTGTCCTGTTCCCCTGTAGCCCTTACCATAGGTGACAGTCTGTGCCCATTCACGGGTCACAGTACAAAACAATCACAATCATGGTTCAATGTTGTCCTGTTCCCTGTAGCCCTTACCATAGGTGACCCAGTCTGTGCCCATTCACGGGTCACAGTACAAAACAATCACAATCATGGTTCAATGTTGTCCTGTTCCCCTGTAGCCCTTACCATAGGTGACAGTCTGTGCCCATTCACGGGTCACAGTACAAAACAATCACAATCATGGTTCAATGTTGTCCTGTTCCCTGTAGCCCTTACCATAGGTGACAGTCTGTGCCCATTCACGGGGTCACAGTACAAAACAATCACAATCATGGTTCAATGTTGTCCTGTTCCCTGTAGCCCTTACCATAGGTGACAGTCTGTGCCCATTCATGGGGTCACAGTACAAAACAATCACAATCATGGTTCAATGTTGTCCTGTTCCCCTGTAGCCCTTACCATAGGTGACAGTCTGTGCCCATTCACGGGTCACAGTACAAAACAATCACAATCATGGTTCAATGTTGTCCTGTTCCCCTGTAGCCCTTACCATAGGTGACAGTCTGTGCCCATTCACGGGGTCACAGTACAAAACAATCACAATCATGGTTCAATGTTGTCCTGTTCCCCTGTAGCCCTTACCATAGGTGACAGTCTGTGCCCATTCACGGGGTCACAGTACAAAACAATCACAATCATGGTTCAATGTTGTCCTGTTCCCTGTAGCCCTTACCATAGGTGACCCAGTCTGTGCCCATTCACGGGGTCACAGTACAAAACAATCACAATCATGGTTCAATGTTGTCCTGTTCCCCTGTAGCCCTTACCATAGGTGACAGTCTGTGCCCATTCACGGGTCACAGTACAAAACAATCACAATCATGGTTCAATGTTGTCCTGTTCCCCTGTAGCCCTTACCATAGGTGACAGTCTGTGCCCATTCACGGGGTCACAGTACAAAACAATCACAATCATGGTTCAATGTTGTCCTGTTCCCCTGTAGCCCTTACCATAGGTGACAGTCTGTGCCCATTCACGGGTCACAGTACAAAACAATCACAATCATGGTTCAATGTTGTCCTGTTCCCCTGTAGCCCTTACCATAGGTGACAGTCTGTGCCCATTCACGGGTCACAGTACAAAACAATCACAATCATGGTTCAATGTTGTCCTGTTCCCCTGTAGCCCTTACCATAGGTGACAGTCTGTGCCCATTCACGGGTCACAGTACAAAACAATCACAATCATGGTTCAATGTTGTCCTGTTCCCTGTAGCCCTTACCATAGGTGACAGTCTGTGCCCATTCACGGGGTCACAGTACAAAACAATCACAATCATGGTTCAATGTTGTCCTGTTCCCCTGTAGCCCTTACCATAGGTGACAGTCTGTGCCCATTCACGGGGTCACAGTACAAAACAATCACAATCATGGTTCAATGTTGTCCTGTTCCCTGTAGCCCTTACCATAGGTGACAGTCTGTGCCCATTCACGGGGTCACAGTACAAAACAATCACAATCATGGTTCAATGTTGTCCTGTTCCCCTGTAGCCCTTACCATAGGTGACAGTCTGTGCCCATTCACGGGGTCACAGTACAAAACAATCACAATCATGGTTCAATGTTGTCCTGTTCCCCTGTAGCCCTTACCATAGGTGACAGTCTGTGCCCATTCACGGGTCACAGTACAAAACAATCACAATCATGGTTCAATGTTGTCCTGTTCCCCTGTAGCCCTTACCATAGGTGACAGTCTGTGCCCATTCATGGGGTCACAGTACAAAACAATCACAATCATGGTTCAATGTTGTCCTGTTCCCTGTAGCCCTTACCATAGGTGACAGTCTGTGCCCATTCACGGGTCACAGTACAAAACAATCACAATCATGGTTCAATGTTGTCCTGTTCCCTGTAGCCCTTACCATAGGTGACAGTCTGTGCCCATTCACGGGTCACAGTACAAAACAATCACAATCATGGTTCAATGTTGTCCTGTTCCCCTGTAGCCCTTACCATAGGTGACAGTCTGTGCCCATTCACGGGGTCACAGTACAAAACAATCACAATCATGGTTCAATGTTGTCCTGTTCCCTGTAGCCCTTACCATAGGTGACAGTCTGTGCCCATTCATGGGGTCACAGTACAAAACAATCACAATCATGGTTCAATGTTGTCCTGTTCCCCTGTAGCCCTTACCATAGGTGACAGTCTGTGCCCATTCATGGGGTCACAGTACAAAACAATCACAATCATGGTTCAATGTTGTCCTGTTCCCCTGTAGCCCTTACCATAGGTGACAGTCTGTGCCCATTCACGGGTCACAGTACAAAACAATCACAATCATGGTTCAATGTTGTCCTGTTCCCTGTAGCCCTTACCATAGGTGACAGTCTGTGCCCATTCACGGGGTCACAGTACAAAACAATCACAATCATGGTTCAATGTTGTCCTGTTCCCCTGTAGCCCTTACCATAGGTGACAGTCTGTGCCCATTCATGGGGTCACAGTACAAAACAATCACAATCATGGTTCAATGTTGTCCTGTTCCCCTGTAGCCCTTACCATAGGTGACAGTCTGTGCCCATTCACGAAGTCACAGTACAAAACAATCACAATCATGGTTCAATGTTGTCCTGTTCCCCTGTAGCCCTTACCATAGGTGACAGTCTGTGCCCATTCATGGGGTCACAGTACAAAACAATCACAATCATGGTTCAATGTTGTCCTGTTCCCTGTAGCCCTTACCATAGGTGACAGTCTGTGCCCATTCACGGGTCACAGTACAAAACAATCACAATCATGGTTCAATGTTGTCCTGTTCCCCTGTAGCCCTTACCATAGGTGACCCAGTCTGTGCCCATTCATGGGGTCACAGTACAAAACAATCACAATCATGGTTCAATGTTGTCCTGTTCCCCTGTAGCCCTTACCATAGGTGACAGTCTGTGCCCATTCACGGGGTCACAGTACAAAACAATCACAATCATGCTTCAATGTTGTCCTGTTGCCCTGTAGCCCTTACCATAGGTGACAGTCTGTGCCCATTCACGGGGTCACAGTACAAAACAATCACAATCATGGTTCAATGTTGTCCTGTTGACCTGTAGCCGTTACCATAGGTGACAGTCTGTGCCCATTCACGGGTCACAGTACAAAACAATCACAATCATGGTTCAATGTTGTCCTGTTTCCCTGTAGCCGTTACCATAGGTGACAGTCTGTGCCCATTCATGAGGTCACAGTACAAAACAATCAAAATCATGGTTCAATGTTGTCCTGTTCCCCTGTAGCCCTTACCATAGGTGACAGTCTGTGCCCATTCACGAGGTCACAGTAGAAAACAATCACACTCATGGTTCAATGTTGTCCTGTTCCCCTGTAGCCCTTACCATAGGTGACAGTCTGTGCCCATTCATGGGGTCACAGTACAAAACAATCACAATCATGGTTCAATGTTGTCCTGTTCCCCTGTAGCCCTTACCATAGGTGACAGTCTGTGCCCATTCACGGGTCACAGTACAAAACAATCACAATCATGGTTCAATGTTGTCCTGTTCCCTGTAGCCCTTACCATAGGTGACAGTCTGTGCCCATTCATGGGGTCACAGTACAAAACAATCACAATCATGGTTCAATGTTGTCCTGTTCCCTGTAGCCCTTACCATAGGTGACAGTCTGTGCCCATTCACGGGTCACAGTACAAAACAATCACAATCATGGTTCAATGTTGTCCTGTTCCCCTGTAGCCCTTACCATAGGTGACAGTCTGTGCCCATTCACGGGTCACAGTACAAAACAATCACAATCATGGTTCAATGTTGTCCTGTTCCCCTGTAGCCCTTACCATAGGTGACAGTCTGTGCCCATTCATGGGTCACAGTACAAAACAATCACAATCATGGTTCAATGTTGTCCTGTTCCCCTGTAGCCCTTACCATAGGTGACAGTCTGTGCCCATTCACGGGTCACAGTACTAAACAATCACAATCATGGTTCAATGTTGTCCTGTTCCCCTGTAGCCCTTACCATAGGTGACAGTCTGTGCCCATTCACGGGGTCACAGTACAAAACAATCACAATCATGGTTCAATGTTGTCCTGTTCCCCTGTAGCCCTTACCATAGGTGACAGTCTGTGCCCATTCACGGGGTCACAGTACAAAACATTCACAATCATGGTTCAATGTTGTCCTGTTCCCCTGTAGCCCTTACCATAGGTGACAGTCTGTGCCCATTCACGGGTCACAGTACAAAACAATCACAATCATGGTTCAATGTTGTCCTGTTCCCCTGTAGCCCTTACCATAGGTGACAGTCTGTGCCCATTCACGGGGTCACAGTACAAAACAATCACACTCATGGTTCAATGTTGTCCTGTTCCCCTGTAGCCCTTACCATAGGTGACCCAGTCTGTGCCCATTCATGGGGTCACAGTACAAAACAATCACAATCATGGTTCAATGTTGTCCTGTTCCCCTGTAGCCCTTACCATAGGTGACAGTCTGTGCCCATTCACGGGGTCACAGTACAAAACAATCACAATCATGGTTCAATGTTGTCCTGTTCCCCTGTAGCCCTTACCATAGGTGACAGTCTGTGCCCATTCACGGGGTCACAGTACAAAACAATCACACTCATGGTTCAATGTTGTCCTGTTCCCCTGTAGCCCTTACCATAGGTGACCCAGTCTGTGCCCATTCATGGGGTCACAGTACAAAACAATCACAATCATGGTTCAATGTTGTCCTGTTCCCCAGTAGCCCTTACCATAGGTGACAGTCTGTGCCCATTCATGGGGTCACATTACAAAACAATCACAATCATGGTTCAATGTTGTCCTGTTCCCCTGTAGCCCTTACCATAGGTGACAGTCTGTGCCCATTCATGGGGTCACAGTACAAAACAATCACAATCATGGTTCACTGTTGTCCTGTTCCCCTGTATCCCTTACCATAGGTGACAGTCTGTGCCCATTCACGGGGTCACAGTACAAAACAATCACAATCATGCTTCAATGTTGTCCTGTTCCCCTGTAGCCCTTACCATAGGTGACAGTCTGTGCCCATTCACGGGGTCACAGTACAAAACAATCACAATCATGGTTCAATGTTGTCCTGTTCCCCTGTAGCCCTTACCATAGGTGACCCAGTCTGTGCCCATTCATGGGGTCACAGTACAAAACAATCACAATCATGGTTCAATGTTGTCCTGTTCCCCTGTAGACCTTACCATAGGTGACAGTCTGTGCCCATTCACGGGGTCACAGTACAAAACAATCACAATCATGGTTCAGTGTTGTCCTGTTCCCCTGTAGCCCTTACCATAGGTGACAGTCTGTGCCCATTCACGGGGTCACAGTACAAAACAATCACAGTCATGGTTCAGTGTTGTCCTGTTCCCCTGTAGCCCTTACCATAGGTGACAGTCTGTGCCCATTCATGGGGTCACAGTACAAAACAATCACAATCATGGTTCAATGTTGTCCTGTTCCCCTGTAGCCCTTACCATAGGTGACCCAGTCTGTGCCCATTCACGGGGTCACAGTGCAAACAATCACAATCATGGTTCAATGTTGTCCTGTTTCCCTGTAGCCCTTACCATAGGCGACCCAGTCTTTGCCCATTCATGGGGTCACAGTACAAAACAATCACAATCATGGTTCAATGTTGTCCTGTTCCCCTGTAGCCCTTACCATTGGTGACAGTCTGTGCCCATTCACGGGGTCACAGTACAAAACAATCACAATCATGGTTCAATGTTGTCCTGTTCCCCTGTAGCCCTTACCATAGGTGACCCAGTCTGTGCCCATTCATGGGGTCACAGTACAAAACAATCACAATCATGGTTCAATGTTGTCCTGTTCCCCTGTAGCCCTTACCATAGGTGACAGTCTGTGCCCATTCACGGGGTCACAGTACAAAACAATCACAATCATGGTTCAATGTTGTCCTGTTCCCCTGTAGCCCTTACCATAGGTGACAGTCTGTGCCCATTCACGGGGTCACAGTACAAAACAATCACAATCATGGTTCAATGTTGTCCTGTTCCCTGTAGCCCTTACCATAGGTGACATTCTGTGCCCATTCACGGGGTCACAGTACAAAACAATCACAATCATGGTTCAATGTTGTCCTGTTCCCCTGTAGCCCTTACCATAGGTGATAGTCTGTGCCCATTCATGGGGTCACAGTACAAAACAATCACAATCATCGTTCAATGTTGTCTTGTTCCCCTGTAGCCCTTACCATAGGTGACAGTCTGTGCCCATTCACGGGGTCACAGTACAAAACAATCACAATCATGGTTCAATGTTGTCCTGTTCCCCTGTAGCCCTTACCATAGGTGACAGTCTGTGCCCATTCATGGGGTCACAGTACAAAACAATCACAATCATGGTTCAATGTTGTCCTGTTCCCCTGTAGCCCTTACCATAGGTGACAGTCTGTGCCCATTCACGGGCTCACAGTACAAAACAATCACAATCATGGTTCAATGTTGTCCTGTTCCCCTGTAGCCCTTATCATAGGTGACAGTCTGTGCCCATTCATGGGGTCACAGTACAAAACAATCACAATCATGGTTCAATGTTGTCCTGTTCCCCTGTAGCCCTTACCATAGGTGACAGTCTGTGCCCATTCACGGGGTCACAGTACAAAACAATCACAATCATGGTTCAATGTTGTCCTGTTCCCCTGTAGCCCTTACCATAGGTGACAGTCTGTGCCCATTCACGGGGTCACAGTACAAAACAATCACAATCATGGTTCAATGTTGTCCTGTTCCCCTGTAGCCCTTACCATAGGTGACAGTCTGTGCCCATTCATGGGGTCACAGTACAAAACAATCACAATCATGGTTCAATGTTGTCCTGTTCCCCTGTAGCCCTTTCCATAGGTGACAGTCTGTGCCCATTCACGGGGTCACAGTACAAAACAATCACAATCATGGTTCAATGTTGTCCTGTTCCCCTGTAGCCCTTACCATAGGTGACAGTCTGTGCCCATTCATGGGGTCACAGTACAAAACAATCACAATCATTGTTCAATGTTGTCCTGTTCCCCTGTAGCCCTTACCATAGGTGACAGTCTGTGCCCATTCACGGGGTCACAGTACAAAACAATCACAATCATGGTTCAATGTTGTCCTGTTCCCCTGTAGCCCTTACCATAGGTGACAGTCTGTGCCCATTCACGGGTCACAGTACAAAACAATCACAATCATGGTTCAATGTTGTCCTGTTCCCCTGTAGCCCTTACCATAGGTGACAGTCTGTGCCCATTCACGGGTCACAGTACAAAACAATCACAATCATGGTTCAATGTTGTCCTGTTCCCTGTAGCCCTTACCATAGGTGACAGTCTGTGCCCATTCATGGGGTCACAGTACTAAACAATCACAATCATGGTTCAATGTTGTCCTGTTCCCTGTAGCCCTTATCATAGGTGACCCAGTCTGTGCCCATTCATGTGGTCACAGTACAAAACAATCACAATCATGGTTCAATGTTGTCCTGTTCCCCTGTAGCCCTTACCATAGGTGACAGTCTGTGCCCATTCACGGGTCACAGTACAAAACATTCACAATCATGGTTCAATGTTGTCCTGTTCCCTGTAGCCCTTACCATAGGTGACAGTCTGTGCCCATTCACGGGTCACAGTACAAAACAATCACAATCATGGTTCAATGTTGTCCTGTTCCCCTGTAGCCCTTACCATAGGTGACAGTCTGCGCCCATTCACGGGGTCACAGTACAAAACAATCACACTCATGGTTCAATGTTGTCCTGTTCCCCTGTAGCCCTTACCATAGGTGACCCAGACTGTGCCCATTCATGGGGTCACAGTACAAAACAATCACAATCATGGTTCAATGTTGTCCTGTTCCCCTGTAGCCCTTACCATAGGTGACAGTCTGTGCCCATTCACGGGGTCACAGTACAAAACAATCACAATCATGGTTCAATGTTGTCCTGTTCATCTGTAGCCCTTACCATAGGTGACAGTCTGTGCCCATTCACGGGGTCACAGTACAAAACAATCACAATCATGGTTCAATGTTGTCCTGTTCCCCTGTAGCCCTTACCATAGTTGACAGTCTGTGCCCATTCACGGGGTCACAGTACAAAACAATCACACTCATGGTTCAATGTTGTCCTGTTCCCCTGTAGCCCTTACCATAGGTGACCCAGTCTGTGCCCATTCATGGGGTCACAGTACAAAACAATCACAATCATGGTTCAATGTTGTCCTGTTCCCCTGTCGCCCTTACCATAGGTGACAGTCTGTGCCCATTCATGGGGTCACAGTACAAAACAATCACAATCATGGTTCAATGTTGTCCTGTTCCCCTGTAGCCCTTACCATAGGTGACAGTCTGTGCCCATTCATGGGGTCACAGTACAAAACAATCACAATCATGGTTCAATGTTGTCCTGTTCCCCTGTAGCCCTTACCATAGGTGACAGTCTGTGCCCATTCATGGGGTCACAGTACAAAACAATCACAATCATGCTTCAATGTTGTCCTGTTCCCCTGTAGCCCTTACCATAGGTGACAGTCTGTGCCCATTCACGGGGTCACAGTACAAAACAATCACAATCATGTTTCAATGTTGTCCTGTTCCCCTGTAGCCCTTACCATAGGTGACCCAGTCTGTGCCCATTCACGGGGTCACAGTGCAAAACAATCACAATCATGGTTCAATGTTGTCCTGTTCCCCTGTAGCCCTTACCATAGGTGACAGTCTGTGCCCATTCACGGGGTCACAGTACAAAACAATCACAATCATGGTTCAATGTTGTCCTGTTCCCCTGTAGCCCTTACCATAGGTGACCCAGTCTGTGCCCATTCATGGGGTCACAGTACAAAACAATCACAATCATGGTTCAATGTTGTCCTGTTCCCCTGTAGCCCTTACCATAGGTGACAGTCTGTGCCCATTCTCGGGGTCATAGTACAAAACAATCACAATCATGGTTCAATGTTGTCCTGTTCCCCTGTAGCCCTTACCATAGGTGACAGTCTGTGCCCATTCACGGGGTCACAGTACAAAACAATCACAATCATGGTTCAGTGTTGTCCTGTTCCCCTGTAGCCCTTACCATAGGTGACAGTCTGTGCCAATTCACGGGGTCACAGTACAAAACAATCACAATCATGGTTCAATGTTGTCCTGTTCCCCTGTAGCCCTTACCATAGGTGACAGTCTGTGCCCATTCATGGGGTCACAGTACAAAACAATCACAATCATGGTTCAATGTTGTCCTGTTCCCCTGTAGCCCTTACCATAGGTGACAGTCTGTGCCCATTCACGGGGTCACAGTACAAAACAATCACAATCATGGTTCAATGTTGTCCTGTTCCCCTGTAGCCCTTACCATAGGTGACAGTCTATGCCCATTCATGGGGTCACAGTACAAAACAGTCACAATCATGGTTCAATGTTGTCCTGTTCCCCTGTAGCCCTTACCATAGGTGACAGTCTATGCCCATTCACGGGGTCACAGTACAAAACAATCACAATCATGGTTCAATGTTGTCCTGTTCCCCTGTAGCCCTTACCATAGGTGACAGTCTGTGCCCATTCATGGGGTCACAGTACAAAACAATCACAATCATGGTTCAATGTTGTCCTGTTCCCCTGTAGCCCTTACCATAGGTGACAGTCTGTGCCCATTCACGGGGTCACAGTACAAAACAATCACAATCATGGTTCAATGTTGTCCGGTTCCGCTGTAGCCCTTACCATAGGTGACAGTCTGTGCCCATTCACGGGGTCACAGTACAAAACAATCACAATCATGGTTCAATGTTGTCCTGTTCCCTGTAGCCCTTAGCATAGGTGACAGTCTGTGGCCATTCACCGGGTCACAGTACAAAACAATCACAATCATGGTTCAATGTTGTCCTGTTCACCTGTAGCCCTTACCATAGGTGACAGTCTGTGCCCATTCACGGGGTCACAGTACAAAACAATCACAATCATGGTTCAATGTTGTCCTGTTCCCCTGTAGCCCTTACCATAGGTGACAGTATGTGCCCATTCACGGGGTCACAGTACAAAACAGTCACAATCATGGTTCAATGTTGTCCTGTTCCCCTGTAGCCCTTACCATAGGTGACAGTCTGTGCCCATTCATGGGGTCACAGTACAAAACAATCACAATCATGGTTCAATGTTGTCCTGTTCCCCAGTAGCCCTTACCATAGGTGACAGTCTGTGCCCATTCACGGGGTCACAGTACAAAACAATCACAATCATGGTTCAATGTTGTCCTGTTCCCCTGTAGCCCTTACCATAGGTGACAGTCTGTGCCCATTCACGGGGTCACAGTACAAAACAATCACAATCATGGTTCAATGTTGTCCTGTTCCCCTGTAGCCCTTACCATAGGTGACAGTCTGTGCCCATTCACGGGGTCACAGTACAAAACAATCACAATCATGGTTCAATGTTGTCCTGTTCCCCTGTAGCCCTTACCATAGGTGACAGTCTGTGCCCATTCATGGGGTCACAGTACAAAACAATCACAATCATGGTTCAATGTTGTCCTGTTCCCCTGTAGCCCGTACCATAGGTGACAGTCTGTGCCCATTCATGGGGTCACAGTACAAAACAATCACAATCATGGTTCAATGTTGTCCTGTTCCCCTGTAGCCCTTACCATAGGTGACCCAGTCTGTGCCCATTCATGGGGTCACAGTACAAAACAATCACAATCATGGTTCAATGTTGTCCTGTTCCCCTGTAGCCCTTACCATAGGTGACAGTCTGTGCCCATTCACGGGGTCACAGTACAAAACAATCACAATCATGGTTCAATGTTGTCCTGTTCCCCTGTAGCCCTTACCATACGTGACAGTCTGTGCCCATTCACGGGGTCACAGTACAAAACAATCACAATCATGGTTCAATGTTGTCCTGTTCCCCTGTAGCCCTTACCATAGGTGACAGTCTGTGCCCATTCACGGGGTCACAGTACAAAACAATCACAATCATGGTTCAATGTTGTCCTGTTCCCCTGTAGCCCTTACCATAGGTGACCCAGTCTGTGCCCATTCATGGGGTCACAGTACAAAACAATCACAATCATGGTTCAATGTTGTCCTGTTCCCCTGTAGCCCTTACCATAGGTGACAGTCTGCGCCCATTCATGGGGTCACAGTACAAAACAATCACAATCATGGTTCAATGTTGTCCTGTTCCCCTATAGCCCTTACCATAGGTGACAGTCTGTGCCCATTCACGGGGTCACAGTACAAAACAATCACAATCATGGTTCAATGTTGTCCTGTTCCCCTGTAGCCCTTACCATAGGTGACAGTCTGTGCCCATTCACGGGGTCACAGTACAAAACAATCACAATCATGGTTCAGTGTTGTCCTGTTCCCCTGTAGCCCTTACCATAGGTGACAGTCTGTGCCCATTCACGGGTCACAGTACAAAACAATCACAATCATGGTTCAATGTTGTCCTGTTCCCCTGTAGCCCTTACCATAGGTGACAGTCTGTGCCCATTCACGGGGTCACAGTACAAAACAATCACAATCATGGTTCAATGTTGTCCTGTTCCCCTGTAGCCCTTACCATAGGTGACAGTCTGTGCCCATTCACGGGGTCACAGTACAAAACAATCACAATCATGGTTCAATGTTGTCCTGTTCGCCTGTAGCCCTTACCATAGGTGACAGTCTGTGCCCATTCACGGGGTCACAGTACAAAACAATCACAATCATGGTTCAATGTTGTCCTGTTCCCCTGTAGCCCTTACCATAGGTGACAGTCTGTGCCCATTCATGGGGTCACAGTACAAAACAATCACAATCATGGTTCAATGTTGTCCTGTTCCCCTGTAGCCCTTACCATAGGTGACAGTCTGTGCCCATTCACGGGGTCACAGTACAAAACAATCACAATCATGGTTCAGTGTTGTCCTGTTCCCCTGTAGCCCTTACCATAGGTGACAGTCTGTGCCCATTCACGGGGTCACAGTACAAAACAATCACAATCATGGTTCAATGTTGTCCTGTTCCCCTGTAGCCCTTACCATAGGTGAAGTCTGTGCCCATTCACGGTGTCACAGTACAAAACAATCACAATCATGGTTCAATGTTGTCCTGTTCCCCTGTAGCCCTTACCATAGGTGACAGTCTGTGCCCATTCACGGGGTCACAGTACAAAACATTCACAATCATGGTTCAATGTTGTCCTGTTCCCCTGTAGCCCTTACCATAGGTGACCCATTCAGTGCCCATTCACGGGGTCACAGTACAAAACAATCACAATCATGGTTCAATGTTGTCCTGTTCCCCTGTAGCCCTTACCATAGGTGACAGTCTGTGCCCATTCATGGGGTCACAGTACAAAACAATCACAATCATGGTTCAATGTTGTCCTGTTCCCCTGTAGCCCTTACCATAGCTGACCCAGTCTGTGCCCATTCACGGGGTCACAGTACAAAACAATCACAATCATGGTTCAGTGTTGTCCTGTTCCCCTGTAGCCCTTACCATAGGTGACAGTCTGTGCCCATTCACGGGGTCACAGTACAAAACAATCACAATCATGGTTCAGTGTTGTCCTGTTCCCCTGTAGCCCTTACCATAGGTGACAGTCTGTGCCCATTCACGGGGTCACAGTACAAAACAATCACAATCATGGTTCAATGTTGTCCTGTTCGCCTGTAGCCCTTACCATAGGTGACAGTCTGTGCCCATTGACGGGTCACAGTACAAAACAATCACAATCATGGTTCAATGTTGTCCTGTTCGCCTGTAGCCCTTACCATAGGTGACAGTCTGTGCCCATTCATGGGGTCACAGTACAAAACAATCACAATCATGGTTCAGTGTTGTCCTGTTCCCCTGTAGCCCTTACCATAGGTGACAGTCTGTGCCCATTCACGGGTCACAGTACAAAACAATCACAATCATGGTTCAATGTTGTCCTGTTCCCCTGTAGCCCTTACCATAGGTGACAGTCTGTGCCCATTCACGGGGTCACAGTACAAAACAATCACAATCATGGTTCAATGTTGTCCTGTTCCCCTGTAGCCCTTACCATAGGTGACAGTCTGTGCCCATTCACGAGGTCACAGTAGAAAACAATCACACTCATGGTTCAATGTTGTCCTGTTCCCCTGTAGCCCTTACCATAGGTGACAGTCTGTGCCCATTCATGGGGTCACAGTACAAAACAATCACAATCATGGTTCAATGTTGTCCGGTTCCCCTGTAGCCCTTACCATAGGTGACCCAGTCTGTGCCCATTCACGGGGTCACAGTACAAAACAATCACAATCATGGTTCAATGTTGTCCTGTTCCCCTGTAGCCCTTACCATAGGTGACCCAGTCTGTGCCCATTCACGGGGTCACAGTACAAAACAATCACAATCATGGTTCAATGTTGTCCTGTTCCCCTGTAGCCCTTACCATAGGTGACCCAGTCTGTGCCCATTCACGGGGTCACAGTACAAAACAATCACAATCATGGTTCAATGTTGTCCTGTTCCCCTGTAGCCCTTACCATAGGTGACAGTCTGTGCCCATTCACGGGGTCACAGTACAAAACAATCACAATCATGGTTCAATGTTGTCCTGTTCCCCTGTAGCCCTTACCATAGGTGACAGTCTGTGCCCATTCACGGGTCACAGTACAAAACAATCACAATCATGGTTCAATGTTGTCCTGTTCACCTGTAGCCCTTACCATAGGTGACCCAGTCTGTGCCCATTCACGGGGTCACAGTACAAAACAATCACAATCATGGTTCAATGTTGTCCTGTTCCCCTGTAGCCCTTACCATAGGTGACAGTCTGTGCCCATTCACGGGGTCACAGTACAAAACAATCACAATCATGGTTCAATGTTGTCCTGTTCCCCTGTAGCCCTTACCATAGGTGACAGTCTGTGCCCATTCACGGGGTCACAATACAAAACAATCACAATAATTGTTCAATGTTGTCCTGTTCCCCTGTAGCCCTTACCATAGGTGACCCAGTCTGTGCCCATTCACGGGGTCACAGTACAAAACAATCACAATCATGGTTCAATGTTGTCCTGTTCCCCTGTAGCCCTTACCATAGGTGACCCAGTCTGTGCCCATTCACGGGGTCACAGTACAAAACAATCACAATCATGGTTCAATGTTGTCCTGTTCCCCTGTAGCCCTTACCATAGGTGACAGTCTGTGCCCATTCACGGGGTCACAGTACAAAACAATCACAATCATGGTTCAATGTTGTCCTGTTCCCCTGTAGCCCTTACCATAGGTGACAGTCTGTGCCCATTCACGAGGTCACAGTACAAAACAATCACAATCATGTTTCAGTGTTGTCCTGTTCCCCTGTAGCCCTTACCATAGGTGACCCAGTCTGTGCCCATTCACGGGGTCACAGTACAAAACAATCACAATCATGGTTCAATGTTGTCCTGTTCCCCTGTAGCCCTTACCATAGGTGACAGTCTGTGCCCATTCATGGGGTCACAGTTGCTGTCATACTGAAGGAATTCCTCAGGAGGCTATGTTGCGGTCTTGCAGACACACAATGTGGTGCTTCATCCTTTGGCCGGCATGCCTCCAGTTCTGAACTTCTTGAAAAATCGTATGCCCGGTCATTGTGTGTGCCATTGAAGATCCACCTCATTACAAGGGGATGTGATCTGTGATCCGTGCCTCTCCCCAACCTGCTAGCTGTTTGTGTAAGGCTAATGTATCCACCACCCCATGGCTCCTTCACATTCACAATCACTGCTGTCCCTGTCAATGTAATGTTTTCCCTCATGCAAATGATGATAACTACCTACCCCTCTGATATTTGTTGGGATACTAATGACTGATGCACAGTTTGGCCAATCAGTGCACTGCATTGCATAGTATGGGCATGTGCATTCGGTATTACTGTAGTTATGGCTCATAGCTGCGAACCGGATGCCACCTTTTTGCCACCACCATGATCAGTGCACCAGCCTATGCAGTAAATCCCTTCACCTGCTCCCCTTCTGCTGCAGACATATATCAGGTATATCAGGCAGTGCTATAGTGCCCCTTATTGTAACAGTTTTCACAGCACTTTGTTAGGCAGCAAGGAGCAGACCATGAGTATCTTGCTGCAGATCAGCTCTAATCATTGGAAGCAGGCCTTCATCATCATCATCATCATCATCATCCTCATCATCATCCTCATCATCATCCTCATCATCATCATCATCATCATCACCATTATGATCATCACCATCATCACCATCCTCATCATCATCATCATCATCCTCATCCTCATCATCAACACTCTTTTCCCCATTTTCTACATTGGGTCAGGGTATCATGTCAACTGTTACCATCTCTCTCTCAATTCAATGCCACTCTCACAGATTTCCCCTCACACAGTCCATCAGCCTCTTTGCTGGACACCCTTGTTTCCTCTTGACTTCTTCCTGTCTGCCCCAAGTCTTCTTCACCAGATTGTCTTCCGTTTTTTTGCATATGCACCTGAAACACCGCAATCTGTTCTCTTTGACATTTTCTGCAATGGGAGCTACATTGCCTTCAGCTCTTGTGTCCTCATTTCTCCATCTGCCTCACAGTGTGCATCCTACCACCCATCTCAGGCACTTCATCTCCATCACCTCTAGCTTCCTCAACTGCTCTTCCTTTACTGCCCAGATTTCTGTACCATACAGTAGTACTGGTTGCACCACTGTTTTGTACACCTTAAGTTTCAGCTTCTTTGGAATTCTTCTGTCATATACTACACCTGACACTCTGTGCCAGTTGGCTGCAGCCCCTCTGATTTAAGCATTGACCTTCTCATTCAGACTTCCCTTCTCATCGACCACCCCTCCAAGATATTCGAAGCTGTTAACCCGTTTCACTATTTCCTTTCTGTTTCTTCTGAACTCCACCATTGTTTGCCATTACAACTGTCTTATCTGTACTCAGTTTCATCCCATATGCTTTCAGTTTTGCATTCCATTCCCCTATCCTTTGCTGAAGTTCTTGCTCAGAGTCTGCCTCTAATGCCACATGATCTGCATAGAGCAAATTTGTTGATCTTCCCCCCTCCAATCTATTTGCTAATGTAGTCCATCACCAGTATGAACAGCAGTGGGCTCAGAGCTGAACCCTGGTGTACACCCACTGCCACTAGGAACCCCTCTGTGAGGCTGAACACTATTCATACTTGAGTCAGTGGGTCCTTGTACATAGCCTGCATTAATTCTACCAATATTTCTGGGACTTCAAACCACCGCAGAACTGCCCAAATCAGCCTTCTTGAGACCTTGTCATATGCTTTCATCAATAGTCTAGGGATGCCTTTTTTCATCTCTAGCCTCTTCTCAGCTATCTGTCTCACTGCAAACACTGGGTCAGTTGTGCTGCATCCTGATCTGAATGTGAACTGCTCTTCCCCCCATATTACTTTCTACTACTCTGATTATTCATTTATCACTCACCCTTTCCAGAGCTTTCATGCAATGTGACAGGAGTTTGATACATCTGTACTGTCCACAGTTGTAAATGTCTCCTTTGTTCAGAACACTGGCACTAGGATGCTTATTCTCCAGGCATCTGGGATACACCTTTCTCTCCACACTGCTATGAGTACCCACAATAGCCATTTCTCGCCTAACTCACTTAACATCTTGATCTGCTGTGCCCTCATCTGAGCCTGCTGCTTTCCCTGACTTCATCTTCCTTAGTACTATCTTCCTTTTTCTTCTATTATCGTACGCTGTGTCTGGAGCAGTACAGCTTCTGAGGGGTTTTCTTCATTCAGAAGCTGCTGTTAAGTACTCTTTCCATCTGCCTTTGATGTCCTGTGGACTGATGAGCAGATTATTGCTGGCATCCCTTATGAAGGGTGTCTGAATATCTTCTTTATCGTTCCATCTTTTGCTTGTAACCTGATATAATTTGGTAAAGTGTCTCTGATGCCTTGTTCTTTGCTATTGCAACTCCTCTCTTAATCAATTTGTTAGCCAACCAGTATCCCTTCCTAGCCTGGTCTGTTTTTTCTATCTCCTACTTTTTCCTGCAATCTTTCTTTCTTTTGATGACTTCATGGACTTCTACATTCCATGACCAATTTTCCTTATGTGCCTTTTTTCCATACCTGGCTCGGACGCATACCTCTTCTGTAGTCCTCACACATGCTGTTTTGAGGTGTTGCCATTCTTCTTCAACTCCAACTATTTCTCCTTCTAATGGACTTGCCAGAGTCCTGAGTAATTCCTTAAACTGTTGTGCTTTTTCTCCAGTCAGCTTCCAGGTCTTCAGCCTGGTGTCTGTTGACCTTAGAGTCTTCTCTGACCACTGCTTGCAGCTGATTGCAGTAACCAATGGTTCATGCAGTGGGCCGACTGTTTCACTGAGGATGACTTTGCGATCACTGATTCTACCCCAATGCCCTTTCCTTACTAGGAGGAAGTCTACCTGAGTTGCATATTGACCACACTTGTGTGTGATCTTGTGGCTGCCTGTCTTTCGGAACCATGTGTTGGTTGCTATCAAGCCATTTGCCAGACCAAAATCTACAATGGCCTTTCCTTCTTTATTTCTGTTACCCCACCCATGTAGACCAGGCAGTCCTCATATCCTGTTCTGTTTGTTCCAATATGACATTTGAGTCACCCATTATTAACACCAGTTCCTGTTGTCCTGCTTTATCTAGTATGTCCTGCAACTGCTGTCTGAATGCACTCTTTTTCTGACTATTACAAACCCTGCTGTGGGGCATAGGCTGAGATTATGAATAATGCTCTATTATGTGGGTGCAGACTGATTGCCATGAGTATGTCACTAATTCTGATGACATCCCTCATTGTCTTCTGAAGCTTTTCCCTCACCACAATTCCCACACCATTTCTAGCCAGTCATCGTCCTGTGTAGTAAATTCTGGATCTCAAGCCAAGTGGCTTTGCTGCACTGTCCTTCTATCCTGTCTCCTTCTCTGAAGTACAGGCCAACACTAAGGGACTCTGGCTAACAACATTCGCAAATGACTGCAAACTGGGAGCCATTATTTAATCCCCAAATGATGTGGATAGTCTACAAAAGGGCCTTACAGAAACAGATGCTTGGTGCCAGAGCCATAGGTTCAAGCTCAATGCCAAGAAATGTATAGTTATCCCCTTTGGGAAAAAACATGTACCCATGAATTACCACATAGGTGGCAGTACACTAAACACTGAAAGTGTAATAAGAGACTTAGGGACACAGTTGGACAGTGGTCTCACCTTCGATAACCACATTGCCACAACAGTCAGGAAATCCTTCTATGTGGCATACCTCATCACTAAGGGCTTTTCATCCAAAAAAAAGGAGGTCATTGTCCCACTGTACTCATCCCTCATTAGACCCATTGTAGAATACAACACCCCATCTGGTATGTACCTCTCAAGACATTTTCAACAACTGGAAAGGCCGTAGAAATACCTCACTAAAAGAATCACAGGCCTAAAGCAGATACCCTATGCTGACCGTCTAAAAAAACCTCCACTTATACTCTGCCGCATATCGTCTACTCAGAGGAGATCTCTACTTAACATACAAGGCCATGTCAAACCCAGAGCTGTTGGACATGCTACACTTAAAGAAATCCCAATCCCTCAGAGACACACGCTCCGGGGATCTAAACCTTGCCATCACAATGAACAAAACATGCTAGAGGGATGGGTTACTGACCCAGAGACTCCCCAGACTCTGGAATAGACTGCCCATACATGTCAAGCAGAGCGCCTCTTTGGCCCTCTTCAAAAGGAACCTTGATGATTGGATGGGAGATAGGAAATTCACCCCGGGGATCATGTCAGTCACCTTACTAGACAGGGGTCCAGGGAAGTAAATACTGTGGGAAGAAATAGCCAGGGAATTCTTATGGCTAGTCTTGTATAGACCCTAGGGCTGATAGCTTAGTACCAACCTATGAACCTATGAACTTATGAACCTACCAAAGTGGTGGAAATGGAACAAACCATAGAAGTAAATATATTTATGTATTTATTTAATTTTTGAGATTTGATTACCCAGAAAGCCCAATGGGATAGGAGCCCATTTTTTATCAGAGGCCTGGAGAGAAAAGCTCCAAAGTACCAGAAAACATTTTAAGAACAATAATTTTACAGTCTTTAAAAATAATACAAAAACAGCTACAGTTTAAACAATTACACCATATTAGCCATAATATGAAAACATTGGTTAAGAATAGATACAAGTTATATGACAATGATTTAATAGTTAGAGAAATTTTAGTCAGTGTATACAAAAATTAAAGATAAGTTAGTATAATACAAACAGGAATTGCAATACGGAGTGAGAGAAAAACAGGTTTATGGTGTATTTACAGAGAAAAACAAAAGAGAGAAATTGATATAAGTAAGCGAAAAAGGGAGAGTAAAGTGGTACAAGGTCTGACTAGGGTATGTGTTCACATTATTAAGGTGTTGTAATTATAAGAAACTTAATTAATAAGAGGAATAACTTGCATGCTCTTAGATGAGGAGAAGCAGAGGGGTAATAAAGACATATTAGGCATTATTATGTTCATCTGTTATTCACGTAGTGCAGGTGGTTTGGATGTGTAAGTGACAGGGGTAATAAAGACATATTAGGCGTTATTATGTTCGTCTGTTAGACACATAGTGCAGGTGGTTTGGATGTGTAAGTGACAGGGGTAATAAAGACATATTAGGCATTATTATGTTCATCTGTTATGCACATAGTGCAGGTGGTTAGGATGTGTAAGTGACAGGGGTAATAAAGACATATTAGGCGTTATTATGTTCATCTGTTATGCACGTAGTGCAGGTGGTTTGGATGTGTAAGTGACAGGGGTAATAAAGACATATTAGGCGTTATTATGTTCATCTGTTATGCATGTAGTGCAGGTGGTTAGGATGTGTAAGTGACAGGGGTAATAAAGACATATTAGGCGTTATTATGTTCATCTGTTATGCACGTAGTGCAGGTGGTTTGGATGTGTAAGTGACAGGGGTAATAAAGACATATTAGGCGTTATTATGTTCATCTGTTAGGCACGTAGTGCAGGTGGTTAGGATGTGTAAGTGACGGGGGTAATAAAGACATATCAGGCATTATTATGTTCATCTGTTAGGCACATAGTGCAGGTGGTTTGGATGTGTAAGTGACAGGGGTAATAAAGACATATTAGGCGTTATTATGTTCATCTGTTAGGCACATAGTGCAGGTGGTTTGGATGTGTAAGTGACAGGGGTAATAAAGACATATTAGGCATTATTATGTTCATCTGTTATTCACGTAGTGCAGGTGGTTTGGATGTGTAAGTGACAGGGTAATAAAGACATATTAGGCATTATTATGTTCATCTGTTATTCACGTAGTGCAGGTGGTTTGGATGTGTAAGTGACAGGGGTAATAAAGACATATTAGGCATTATTATGTTCATCTGTTAGGCACGTAGTGCAGGTGGTTAGGATGTGTAAGTGACAGGGGTAATAAAGACATATTAGGTGTTATTATGTTCATCTGTTATGCATGTAGTGCAGGTGGTTTGGATGTGTAAGTGACAGGGGTAATAAAGACATATTAGGTGTTATTATGTTCATCTGTTAGACACATAGTGCAGGTGGTTAGGATGTGTAAGTGACAGGGGTAATAAAGACATATTAGGCGTTATTATGTTCATCTGTTAGGCACGTAGTGCAGGTGGTTTGGATGTGTAAGTGACAGGGGTAATAAAGACATATTAGGCGTTATTATGTTCATCTGTTAGACACATAGTGCAGGTGGTTAGGATGTGTAAGTGACGGGTAATAAAGACATATTAGGTGTTATTATGTTCATCTGTTAGACACGTAGTGCAGGTGGTTTGGATGTGTAAGTGACAGGGGTAATAAAGACATATTAGGCGTTATTATGTTCATCTGTTAGACACATAGTGCAGGTGGTTAGGATGTGTAAGTGACAGGGGTAATAAAGACATATCAGGCATTATTATGTTCATCTGTTATTCCCGTAGTGCAGGTGGTTTGGATGTGTAAGTGACAGGGGTAATAAAGACATATTAGGCATTATTATGTTCATCTGTTATTCACGTAGTGCAGGTGGTTTGGATGTGTAAGTGACAGGGGTAATAAAGACATATCAGGCATTATTATGTTCATCTGTTAGGCACATAGTGCAGGTGGTTTGGATGTGTAAGTGACAGGGGTAATAAAGATATATTAGGTGTTATTATGTTTGTCTGTTAGGCACATAGTGCAGGTGGTTTGGATGTGTAAGTGACAGGGGTAATAAAGACATATTAGGCATTATTATGTTCATCTGTTATGCACGTAGTGCAGGTGGTTAGGATGTGTAAGTGACAGGGGTAATAAAGACATATTAGGCGTTATTATGTTCATCTGTTATGCACGTAGTGCAGGTGGTTTGGATGTGTAAGTGACAGGGGTAATAAAGACATATTAGGCGTTATTATGTTCATCTGTTAGGCACGTAGTGCAGGTGGTTTGGATGTGTAAATGACAGGGGTAATAAAGACATATTAGGCATTATTATGTTCATCTGTTAGACACATAGTGCAGGTGGTTAGGATGTGTTAAGTGACAGGGGTAATAAAGACATATTAGGCGTTATTATGTTCATCTGTTAGACACATAGTGCAGGTGGTTAGGATGTGTAAGTGACAGGGGTAATAAAGACATATTAGGCGTTATTATGTTCATCTGTTAGGCACGTAGTGCAGGTGGTTAGGATGTGTAAGTGACAGGGGTAATAAAGACATATTAGGCGTTATTATGTTCATCTGTTATGCACGTAGTGCAGGTGGTTTGGATGTGTGACAGGGGTAATAAAGACATATTAGGCGTTATTATGTTCATCTGTTAGACACATAGTGCAGGTGGTTAGGATGTGTAAGTGACAGGGGTAATAAAGACATATTAGGCGTTATTATGTTCGTCTGTTAGGCACGTAGTGCAGGTGGTTTGGATGTGTAAGTGACGGGGGTAATAAAGACATATTAGGCATTATTATGTTCATCTGTTATGCATGTAGTGCAGGTGGTTTGGATGTGTAAGTGACAGGGGTAATAAAGACATATTAGGCGTTATTATGTTCGTCTGTTATGCACATAGTGCAGGTGGTTTGGATGTGTAAGTGACAGGGGTAATAAAGACATATTAGGCGTTATTATGTTCATCTGTTAGGCACATAGTGCAGGTGGTTAGGATGTGTAAGTGACAGGGGTAATAAAGACATATTAGGCATTATTATGTTCGTCTGTTAGACACATAGTGCAGGTGGTTTGGATGTGTAAGTGACAGGGGTAATAAAGACATATTAGGCATTATTATGTTCATCTGTTATGCACGTAGTGCAGGTGGTTTGGATGTGTAAGTGACAGGGGTAATAAAGACATATTAGGCGTTATTATGTTCATCTGTTAGGCACGTAGTGCAGGTGGTTTGGATGTGTAAGTGACGGGGGTAATAAAGACATATTAGGCGTTATTATGTTCATCTGTTATGCACGTAGTGCAGGTGGTTTGGATGTGTAAGTGACAGGGGTAATAAAGACATATTAGGCGTTATTATGTTTATCTGTTATGCACATAGTGCAGGTGGTTAGGATGTGTAAGTGACAGGGGTAATAAAGACATATTAGGCGTTATTATGTTTATCTGTTATGCACATAGTGCAGGTGGTTAGGATGTGTAAGTGACAGGGGTAATAAAGACATATTAGGCGTTATTATGTTCATCTGTTATGCATGTAGTGCAGGTGGTTTGGATGTGTTAGTGTCAGGGGTAATAAAGACATATTAGGTGTTATTATGTTCATCTGTTAGGCACGTAGTGCAGGTGGTTTGGATGTGTAAGTGACAGGGGTAACAAAGATATATTAGGCATTATTATGTTCATCTGTTATGCACGTAGTGCAGGTGGTTAGGATGTGTAAGTGACAGGGGTAATAAAGACATATTAGGCGTTATTATGTTCATCTGTTATGCACGTAGTGCAGGTGGTTTGGATGTGTAAGTGACAGGGGTAATAAAGACATATTAGGCGTTATTATGTTCATCTGTTATGCACATAGTGCAGGTGGTTAGGATGTGTAAGTGACAGGGGTAAAAAAGGCATATTAGGCGTTATTATGTTTATCTGTTATGCATGTAGTGCAGGTGGTTAGGATGTGTAAGTGACAGGGGTAATAAAGACATATTAGGCGTTATTATGTTCATCTGTTAGGCAAATAGTAGTGCAGGTGGTTTGGATGGGTAAGTGACAGGGGTAATAAAGACATATTAGGCGTTATTATGTTCATCTGTTATGCAAGTAGTGCAGGTGGTTTGGATGTGTAAGTGACAGGGGTAATAAAGACATATTAGGCGTTATTATGTTCATCTGTTAGACACATAGTGCAGGTGGTTAGGATGTGTAAGTGACAGGGGTAATAAAGACATATTAGGCGTTATTATGTTCATCTGTTAGACACATAGTGCAGGTGGTTAGGATGTGTAAGTGACAGGGGTAATAAAGACATATTAGGCGTTATTATGTTCATCTGTTAGGCACGTAGTGCAGGTGGTTAGGATGTGTAAGTGACAGGGGTAATAAAGACATATTAGGCGTTATTATGTTCATCTGTTAGACACATAGTGCAGGTGGTTAGGATGTGTAAGTGACGGGTAATAAAGACATATTAGGCATTATTATGTTCATCTGTTAGGCACGTAGTGCAGGTGGTTTGGATGTGTAAGTGACAGGGGTAATAAAGACATATTAGGCGTTATTATGTTTATCTGTTAGGCACGTAGTGCAGGTGGTTTGGATGTGTAAGTGACAGGGGTAATAAACACATATTAGGCATTATTATGTTCGTCTGTTATGCACATAGTGCAGGTGGTTAGGATGTGTAAATGACAGGGGTAATAAAGACATATTAGGCGTTATTATGTTCATCTGTTATCCACGTAGTGCAGGTGGTTTGGATGTGTAAGTGACAGGGGTAATAAAGACATATTAGGCTTTATTATGTTCATCTGTTAGGCACGTAGTGCAGGTGGTTTGGATGTGTAAGTGACAGGGGTAATAAAGACATATTAGGCGTTATTATGTTTATCTGTTAGGCACGTAGTGCAGGTGGTTTGGATGTGTAAGTGACAGGGGTAATAAAGACATATTAGGCATTATTATGTTCATCTGTTATGCACGTAGTGCAGGTGGTTTGGATGTGTAAGTGACAGGGGTAATAAAGACATATTAGGCATTATTATGTTCATCTGTTATGCACGTAGTGCAGGTGGTTTGGATGTGTAAGTGACAGGGGTAATAAAGACATATTAGGCATTATTATGTTCATCTGTTATGCACGAGTGCAGGTGGTTTGGATGTGTAAGTGACAGGGGTAATAAAGACATATTAGGCATTATTATGTTCATCTGTTATGCACGTAGTGCAGGTGGTTTGGATGTGTAAGTGACAGGGGTAATAAAGACATATTAGGCGTTATTATGTTCATCTGTTTGGCAGGTAGTGCAGGTGGTTTGGATGTGTAAGTGACGGGGGTAATAAAGACATATTAGGCGTTATTATGTTCATCTGTTAGACACATAGTGCAGGTGGTTAGGATGTGTAAGTGACAGGGGTAATAAAGACATATCAGGCATTATTATGTTCATCTGTTATTCACGTAGTGCAGGTGGTTTGGATGTGTAAGTGACAGGGGTAATAAAGACATATTAGGCATTATTATGTTCATCTGTTATGCACGTAGTGCAGGTGGTTTGGATGTGTAAGTGACAGGGGTAATAAAGACATATTAGGCGTTATTATGTTCATCTGTTAGGCACGTAGTGCAGGTGGTTTGGATGTGTAAGTGACGGGTAATAAAGACATATTAGGCGTTATTATGTTCATCTGTTATGCATGTAGTGCAGGTGGTTTGGATGTGTAAGTGACAGGGGTAATAAAGACATATTAGGCATTATTATGTTCATCTGTTATGCACGTAGTGCAGGTGGTTAGGATGTGTAAGTGACAGGGGTAATAAAGACATATTAGGCGTTATTACGTTCATCTGTTAGACACATAGTGCAGGTGGTTAGGATGTGTAAGTGACAGGGGTAATAAAGACATATTAGGCGTTATTATGTTTATCTGTTATGCACATAGTGCAGGTGGTTAGGATGTGTAAGTGACAGGGGTAATAAAGACATATTAGGCGTTATTATGTTCATCTGTTAGACACATAGTGCAGGTGGTTAGGATGTGTAAGTGACAGGGTAATAAAGACATATTAGGCGTTATTATGTTCATCTGTTAGCACGTAGTGCAGGTGGTTTGGATGTGTAAGTGACAGGGGTAATAAAGACATATTAGGTGTTATTATGTTCATCTGTTAGACACATAGTGCAGGTGGTTAGGATGTGTAAGTGACAGGGGTAATAAAGACATATTAGGCGTTATTATGTTCATCTGTTAGGCACGTAGTGCAGGTGGTTTGGATGTGTAAGTGACGGGGTAATAAAGACATATTAGGCGTTATTATGTTCATCTGTTAGACACATAGTGCAGGTGGTTAGGATGTGTAAGTGACAGGGGTAATAAAGACATATCAGGCATTATTATGTTCATCTGTTATTCATGTAGTGCAGGTGGTTTGGATGTGTAAGTGACAGGGGTAATAAAGACATATTAGGCATTATTATGTTCATCTGTTATGCACGTAGTGCAGGTGGTTTGGATGTGTAAGTGACGGGTAATAAAGACATATTAGGCGTTATTATGTTCATCTGTTAGGCACGTAGTGCAGGTGGTTTGGATGTGTAAGTGACAGGGGTAATAAAGACATATTAGGCATTATTATGTTCATCTGTTATGTATGTAGTGCAGGTGGTTTGGATGTGTAAGTGACAGGGGTAATAAAGACATATTAGGCATTATTATGTTCATCTGTTATGCATGTAGTGCAGGTGGTTTGGATGTGTTAAGTGACAGGGGTAATAAAGACATATTAGGCGTTATTATGTTCGTCTGTTAGACACATAGTGCAGGTGGTTAGGATGTGTAAGTGACAGGGGTAATAAAGACATATTAGGCGTTATTATGTTCATCTGTTAGACACGTAGTGCAGGTGGTTAGGATGTGTAAGTGACAGGGGTAATAAAGACATATTAGGCGTTATTATGTTCATCTGTTATGCACGTAGTGCAGGTGGTTTGGATGTGTAAGTGACAGGGGTAATAAAGACATATTAGGCGTTATTATGTTTATCTGTTAGGCACGTAGTGCAGGTGGTTTGGATGTGTAAGTGACAGGGGTAATAAAGACATATTAGGCGTTATTATGTTCATCTGTTAGGCACGTAGTGCAGGTGGTTTGGATGTGTAAGTGACAGGGGTAATAAAGACATATTAGGCGTTATTATGTTCATCTGTTATGCATGTAGTGCAGGTGGTTTGGATGTGTAAGTGACAGGGGTAATAAAGACATATTAGGCATTATTATGTTCATCTGTTATGCACGTAGTGCAGGTAGTTAGGATGTGTAAGTGACAGGGGTAATAAAGACATATTAGGCGTTATTATGTTCATCTGTTAGACACATAGTGCAGGTGGTTAGGATGTGTAAGTGACAGGGGTAATAAAGACATATTAGGCGTTATTATGTTTATCTGTTATGCACATAGTGCAGGTGGTTAGGATGTGTAAGTGACAGGGGTAATAAAGACATATTAGGCGTTATTATGTTCATCTCTTAGACACATAGTGCAGGTGGTTAGGATGTGTAAGTGACAGTCGTAATAAAGACATATTAGACGTTATTATGTTCATCTGTTAGGCACATAGTGCAGGTGGTTTGGATGTGTAAGTGACAGGGGTAATAAAGACATATTAGGTGTTATTATGTTCATCTGTTAGACACATAGTGCAGGTGGTTAGGATGTGTAAGTGACAGGGGTAATAAAGACATATTAGGCGTTATTATGTTCATCTGTTAGGCACGTAGTGCAGGTGGTTTGGATGTGTAAGTGACGGGGTAATAAAGACATATTAGGCGTTATTATGTTCATCTGTTAGACACATAGTGCAGGTGGTTAGGATGTGTAAGTGACAGGGGTAATAAAGACATATCAGGCATTATTATGTTCATCTGTTATTCATGTAGTGCAGGTGGTTTGGATGTGTAAGTGACAGGGGTAATAAAGACATATTAGGCATTATTATGTTCATCTGTTATGCACGTAGTGCAGGTGGTTTGGATGTGTAAATGACAGGGGTAATAAAGACATATTAGGCGTTATTATGTTCATCTGTTAGGCACGTAGTGCAGGTGGTTTGGATGTGTAAGTGACAGGGGTAATAAAGACATATTAGGCATTATTATGTTCATCTGTTATGCATGTAGTGCAGGTGGTTTGGATGTGTAAGTGACAGGGGTAATAAAGACATATTAGGCATTATTATGTTCATCTGTTATGCATGTAGTGCAGGTGGTTTGGATGTGTTAAGTGACAGGGGTAATAAAGACATATTAGGCATTATTATGTTCATCTGTTAGGCACGTAGTGCAGGTGGTTTGGATGTGTAAGTGACAGGGGTAATAAAGACATATTAGGCGTTATTATGTTCATCTGTTATGCATGTAGTGCAGGTGGTTTGGATGTGTAAGTGAGAGGGGTAATAAAGACATATTAGGCATTATTATGTTCATCTGTTATGCACGTAGTGCAGGTGGTTAGGATGTGTAAGTGACAGGGGTAATAAAGACATATTAGGCGTTATTATGTTCATCTGTTAGACACATAGTGCAGGTGGTTAGGATGTGTAAGTGACGGGTAATAAAGACATATTATGCATTATTATGTTCATCTGTTAGGCACGTAGTGCAGGTGGTTAGGATGTGTAAGTGACAGGGGTAATAAAGACATATTAGGCGTTATTATGTTCATCTGTTAGACACATAGTGCAGGTGGTTAGGATGTGTAAGTGACAGGGGTAATAAAGACATATTAGGCGTTATTATGTTCATCTGTTAGGCACGTAGTGCAGGTGGTTTGGATATGTAAGTGACGGGTAATAAAGACATATTAGGTGTTATTATGTTCATCTGTTAGACACATAGTGCAGGTGGTTAGGATGTGTAAGTGACAGGGGTAATAAAGACATATTAGGCGTTATTATGTTCATCTGTTAGGCACGTAGTGCAGGTGGTTTCGATGTGTAAGTGACGGGGTAATAAAGACATATTAGGCGTTATTATGTTCATCTGTTAGACACATAGTGCAGGTGGTTAGGATGTGTAAGTGACAGGGGTAATAAAGACATATCAGGCATTATTATGTTCATCTGTTATTCATGTAGTGCAGGTGGTTTGGATGTGAAAGTGACTGGGGTAATAAAGACATATTAGGCATTATTATGTTCATCTGTTATGCACGTAGTGCAGGTGGTTTGGATGTGTAAGTGACAGGGGTAATAAAGACATATTAGGCGTTATTATGTTCATCTGTTAGGCACGTAGTGCAGGTGGTTTGGATGTGTAAGTGACGGGGGTAATAAAGACATATTAGGCGTTATTATGTTCATCTGTTATGCACGTAGTGCAGGTGGTTTGGATGTGTAAGTGACAGGGGTAATAAAGACATATTAGGCGTTATTATGTTTATCTGTTATGCACATAGTGCAGGTGGTTAGGATGTGTAAGTGACAGGGGTAATAAAGACATATTAGGCGTTATTATGTTTATCTGTTATGCACATAGTGCAGGTGGTTAGGATGTGTAAGTGACAGGGGTAATAAAGACATATTAGGCGTTATTATGTTCATCTGTTATGCATGTAGTGCAGGTGGTTTGGATGTGTTAGTGTCAGGGGTAATAAAGACATATTAGGTGTTATTATGTTCATCTGTTAGGCACGTAGTGCAGGTGGTTTGGATGTGTAAGTGACAGGGGTAACAAAGATATATTAGGCATTATTATGTTCATCTGTTATGCACGTAGTGCAGGTGGTTAGGATGTGTAAGTGACAGGGGTAATAAAGACATATTAGGCGTTATTATGTTCATCTGTTAGACACGTAGTGCAGGTGGTTTGGATGTGTAAATGACAGGGGTAATAAAGACATATTAGGCGTTATTATGTTCGTCTGTTAGGCACATAGTGCAGGTGGTTTGGATGTGTAAGTGACAGGGGTAATAAAGACATATTAGGCGTTATTATGTTCATCTGTTAGGCACATAGTGCAGGTGGTTAGGATGTGTAAGTGACAGGGGTAATAAAGACATATTAGGCATTATTATGTTCATCTGTTAGACACATAGTGCAGGTGGTTAGGATGTGTAAGTGACAGGGGTAATAAAGACATATTAGGCGTTATTATGTTCATCTGTTAGACACGTAGTGCAGGTGGTTAGGATGTGTAAGTGACAGGGGTAATAAAGACATATTAGGCGTTATTATGTTCATCTGTTAGACACATAGTGCAGGTGGTTAGGATGTGTAAGTGACAGGGGTAATAAAGACATATTAGGCATTATTATGTTCATCTGTTAGGCACGTAGTGCAGGTGGTTTGGATGTGTAAGTGACAGGGTAATAAAGACATATTAAGTTATTATGTTTATCTGTTAGGCACGTGGTGCAGGTGGTTTGGATGTGTAAGTGACAGGGGTAATAAACACATATTAGGCATTATTATGTTCGTCTGTTATGCACATAGTGCAGGTGGTTAGGATGTGTAAATGACAGGGGTAATAAAGACATATTAGGCGTTATTATGTTCATCTGTTATCCACGTAGTGGACTTGGTTTGGCTGTGTAAGTGACAGGGGTAATAAAGACATATTAGGCATTATTATGTTCATCTGTTAGGCACGTAGTGCAGGTGGTTTGGATGTGTAAGTGACAGGGGTAATAAAGACATATTAGGCGTTATTATGTTTATCTGTTAGGCACGTGGTGCAGGTGGTTTGGATGTGTAAGTGACAGGGGTAATAAAGACATATTAGGCATTATTATGTTCATCTGTTATGCACGTAGTGCAGGTGGTTTGGATGTGTAATTGACAGGGGTAATAAAAACATATTAGGCATTATTATGTTCATCTGTTATGCACGTGGTGCAGCTGGTTTGGATGTGTAATTGACAGGGGTAATAAAGACATATTAGGCATTATTATGTTCATCTGTTATGCACGTAGTGCAGGTGGTTTGGATGTGTAAGTGACAGGGGTAATAAAGACATATTAGGCATTATTATGTTCATCTGTTATGCACGTAGTGCAGGTGGTTTGGATGTGTAAGTGACAGGGGTAATAAAGACATATTAGGCGTTATTATGTTCATCTGTTTGGCAGGTAGTGCAGGTGGTTTGGATGTGTAAGTGACGGGGGTAATAAAGACATATTAGGCGTTATTATGTTCATCTGTTAGACACATAGTGCAGGTGGTTAGGATGTGTAAGTGACAGGGGTAATAAAGACATATCAGGCATTATTATGTTCATCTGTTATTCACGTAGTGCAGGTGGTTTGGATGTGTAAGTGACAGGGGTAATAAAGACATATTAGGCATTATTATGTTCATCTGTTATGCGTAGTGCAGGTGGTTTGGATGTGTAAGTGACAGGGGTAATAAAGACATATTAGGCGTTATTATGTTCATCTGTTAGGCACGTAGTGCAGGTGGTTTGGATGTGTAAGTGACAGGGGTAATAAAGACATATTAGGCGTTATTATGTTCATCTGTTATGCATGTAGTGCAGGTGGTTTGGATGTGTAAGTGACAGGGGTAATAAAGACATATTAGGCATTATTATGTTCATCTGTTATGCACGTAGTGCAGGTGGTTAGGATGTGTAAGTGACAGGGGTAATAAAGACATATTAGGCGTTATTACGTTCATCTGTTAGACACATAGTGCAGGTGGTTAGGATGTGTAAGTGACAGGAGTAATAAAGACATATTAGGCGTTATTATGTTTATCTGTTATGCACATAGTGCAGGTGGTTAGGATGTGTAAGTGACAGGGGTAATAAAGACATATTAGGCGTTATTATGTTCATCTGTTAGACACATAGTGCAGGTGGTTAGGATGTGTAAGTGACAGGGGTAATAAAGACATATTAGGCGTTATTATGTTCATCTGTTAGGCACGTAGTGCAGGTGGTTTGGATGTGTAAGTGACAGGGGTAATAAAGACATATTAGGTGTTATTATGTTCATCTGTTAGACACATAGTGCAGGTGGTTAGGATGTGTAAGTGACAGGGGTAATAAAGACATATTAGGCGTTATTATGTTCATCTGCTAGGCACGTAGTGCAGGTGGTTTGGATGTGTAAGTGACAGGGGTAATAAAGACATATTAGGCGTTATTATGTTCATCTGTTAGACACATAGTGCAGGTGGTTAGGATGTGTAAGTGACAGGGGTAATAAAGACATATCAGGCATTATTATGTTCATCTGTTATTCATGTAGTGCAGGTGGTTTGGATGTGTAAGTGACAGGGGTAATAAAGACATATTAGGCATTATTATGTTCATCTGTTATGCACGTAGTGCAGGTGGTTTGGATGTGTAAATGACAGGGGTAATAAAGACATATTAGGCGTTATTATGTTCATCTGTTAGGCACGTAGTGCAGGTGGTTTGGATGTGTAAGTGACAGGGGTAATAAAGACATATTAGGCATTATTATGTTCATCTGTTATGCATGTAGTGCAGGTGGTTTGGATGTGTAAGTGACAGGGGTAATAAAGACATATTAGGCATTATTATGTTCATCTGTTATGCATGTAGTGCAGGTGGTTTGGATGTGTTAAGTGACAGGGGTAATAAAGACATATTAGGCGTTATTATGTTCGTCTGTTAGACACATAGTGCAGGTGGTTAGGATGTGTAAGTGACAGGGGTAATAAAGACATATTAGGCGTTATTATGTTCATCTGTTAGGCACGTAGTGCAGGTGGTTAGGTTGTGTAAGTGACAGGGGTAATAAAGACATATTAGGCGTTATTATGTTCATCTGTTATGCACGTAGTGCAGGTGGTTTGGATGTGTAAGTGACAGGGTAATAAAGACATATTAGGCGTTATTATGTTTATCTGTTAGGCACGTAGTGCAGGTGGTTTGGATGTGTAAGTGACAGGGGTAATAAAGACATATTAGGCGTTATTATGTTCATCTGTTAGGCACGTAGTGCAGGTGGTTTGGATGTGTAAGTGACAGGGGTAATAAAGACATATTAGGCGTTATTATGTTCATCTGTTATGCATGTAGTGCAGGTGGTTTGGATGTGTAAGTGACAGGGGTAATAAAGACATGTTAGGCATTATTATGTTCATCTGTTATGCACGGTGCAGGTAGTTAGGATGTGTAAGTGACAGGGTAATAAAGACATATTAGGCGTTATTATGTTCATCTGTTAGACACATAGTGCAGGTGGTTAGGATGTGTAAGTGACAGGGTAATAAAGACATATTAGGCGTTATTATGTTTATCTGTTATGCACATAGTGCAGGTGGTTAGGATGTGTAAGTGACAGGGGTAATAAAGACATATTAGGCGTTATTATGTTCATCTGTTAGACACATAGTGCAGGTGGTTAGGATGTGTAAGTGACAGTCGTAATAAAGACATATTAGACGTTATTATGTTCATCTGTTAGGCACATAGTGCAGGTGGTTTGGATGTGTAAGTGACAGGGGTAATAAAGACATATTAGGTGTTATTATGTTCATCTGTTAGACACATAGTGCAGGTGGTTAGGATGTGTAAGTGACAGGGGTAATAAAGACATATTAGGCGTTATTATGTTCATCTGTTAGGCACGTAGTGCAGGTGGTTTGGATGTGTAAGTGACGGGGTAATAAAGACATATTAGGCGTTATTATGTTCATCTGTTAGACACATAGTGCAGGTGGTTAGGATGTGTAAGTGACAGGGGTAATAAAGACATATCAGGCATTATTATGTTCATCTGTTATTCATGTAGTGCAGGTGGTTTGGATGTGTAAGTGACAGGGGTAATAAAGACATATTAGGCATTATTATGTTCATCTGTTATGCACGTAGTGCAGGTGGTTTGGATGTGTAAATGACAGGGCTAATAAAGACATATTAGGTGTTATTATGTTCATCTGTTAGGCACGTAGTGCAGGTGGTTTGGATGTGTAAGTGACAGGGGTAATAAAGACATATTAGGCATTATTATGTCCATCTGTTATGCATGTAGTGCAGGTGGTTTGGATGTGTAAGTGACAGGGGTAATAAAGACATATTAGGCATTATTATGTTCATCTGTTATGCATGTAGTGCAGGTGGTTTGGATGTGTTAAGTGACAGGGGTAATAAAGACATATTAGGCGTTATTATGTTCATCTGTTAGGCACGTAGTGCAGGTGGTTTGGATGTGTAAGTGACAGGGGTAATAAAGACATATTAGGCATTATTATGTTCATCTGTTATGCATGTAGTGCAGGTGGTTTGGATGTGTAAGTGAGAGGGGTAATAAAGACATATTAGGCATTATTATGTTCATCTGTTATGCACGTAGTGCAGGTGGTTAGGATGTGTAAGTGACAGGGGTAATAAAGACATATTAGGCGTTATTATGTTCATCTGTTAGACACATAGTGCAGGTGGTTAGGATGTGTAAGTGACAGGGGTAATAAAGACATATTAGGCGTTATTATGTTCATCTGTTAGGCACGTAGTGCAGGTGGTTTGGATGTGTAAGTGACAGGGGTAATAAAGACATATTAGGTGTTATTATGTTCATCTGTTAGACACATAGTGCAGGTGGTTAGGATGTGTAAGTGTCAGGGGTAATAAAGACATATTAGGCGTTATTATGTTCATCTGTTAGGCACGTAGTGCAGGTGGTTTCGATGTGTAAGTGACGGGGTAATAAAGACATATTAGGCGTTATTATGTTCATCTGTTAGACACATAGTGCAGGTGGATAGGATGTGTAAGTGACAGGGGTAATAAAGACATATCAGGCATTATTATGTTCATCTGTTATTCATGTAGTGCAGGTGGTTTGGATGTGTAAGTGACTGGGGTAATAAAGACATATTAGGCATTATTATGTTCATCTGTTATGCACGTAGTGCAGGTGGTTTGGATGTGTAAATGACAGGGTAATAAAGACATATTAGGCGTTATTATGTTCATCTGTTAGGCACGTAGTGCAGGTGGTTTGGATGTGTAAGTGACAGGGGTAATAAAGACATATTAGGCATTATTATGTTCATCTGTTATGCATGTAGTGCAGGTGGTTTGGATGTGTTAGTGTCAGGGGTAATAAAGACATATTAGGTGTTATTATGTTCATCTGTTAGGCACGTAGTGCAGGTGGTTTGGATGTGTAAGTGACAGGGGTAACAAAGATATATTAGGCATTATTATGTTCATCTGTTATGCACGTAGTGCAGGTGGTTAGGATGTGTAAGTGACAGGGGTAATAAAGACATATTAGGCGTTATTATGTTCATCTGTTATGCACGTAGTGCAGGTGGTTTGGATGTGTAAGTGACAGGGGTAATAAAGACATATTAGGCGTTATTATGTTCATCTGTTATGCACATAGTGCAGGTGGTTAGGATGTGTAAGTGACAGGGGTAATAAAGGCATATTAGGCATTATTATGTTCATCTGTTATGCACGTAGTGCAGGTGGTTAGGATGTGTAAGTGACAGGGGTAATAAAGACATATTAGGCGTTATTATGTTCATCTGTTAGACACATAGTGCAGGTGGTTAGGATGTGTAAGTGACAGGGGTAATAAAGACATATTAGGCGTTATTATGTTCATCTGTTAGGCACGTAGTGCAGGTGGTTTGGATGTGTAAGTGACAGGGGTAATAAAGACATATTAGGTGTTATTATGTTCATCTGTTAGACACATAGTGCAGGTGGTTAGGATGTGTAAGTGTCAGGGGTAATAAAGACATATTAGGCGTTATTATGTTCATCTGTTAGGCACGTAGTGCAGGTGGTTTCGATGTGTAAGTGACGGGGTAATAAAGACATATTAGGCGTTATTATGTTCATCTGTTAGACACATAGTGCAGGTGGATAGGATGTGTAAGTGACAGGGGTAATAAAGACATATCAGGCATTATTATGTTCATCTGTTATTCATGTAGTGCAGGTGGTTTGGATGTGTAAGTGACTGGGGTAATAAAGACATATTAGGCATTATTATGTTCATCTGTTATGCACGTAGTGCAGGTGGTTTGGATGTGTAAATGACAGGGGTAATAAAGACATATTAGGCGTTATTATGTTCATCTGTTAGGCACGTAGTGCAGGTGGTTTGGATGTGTAAGTGACAGGGGTAATAAAGACATATTAGGCATTATTATGTTCATCTGTTATGCATGTAGTGCAGGTGGTTTGGATGTGTTAGTGTCAGGGGTAATAAAGACATATTAGGTGTTATTATGTTCATCTGTTAGGCACGTAGTGCAGGTGGTTTGGATGTGTAAGTGACAGGGGTAACAAAGATATATTAGGCATTATTATGTTCATCTGTTATGCACGTAGTGCAGGTGGTTAGGATGTGTAAGTGACAGGGGTAATAAAGACATATTAGGCGTTATTATGTTCATCTGTTATGCACGTAGTGCAGGTGGTTTGGATGTGTAAGTGACAGGGGTAATAAAGACATATTAGGCGTTATTATGTTCATCTGTTATGCACATAGTGCAGGTGGTTAGGATGTGTAAGTGACAGGGGTAATAAAGGCATATTAGGCGTTATTATGTTTATCTGTTATGCATGTAGTGCAGGTGGTTTGGATGTGTTAGTGTCAGGGGTAATAAAGACATATTAGGTGTTATTATGTTCATCTGTTAGGCACGTAGTGCAGGTGGTTTGGATGTGTAAGTGACAGGGGTAATAAAGACATATCAGGCGTTATTATGTTCATCTGTTATGCACGTAGTGCAGGTGGTTTGGATGTGTAAGTGACAGGGGTAATAAAGACATATTAGGCGTTATTATGTTCATCTGTTAGACACATAGTGCAGGTGGTTAGGATGTGTAAGTGACAGGGGTAATAAAGACATATTAGGCGTTATTATGTTCATCTGTTAGACACATAGTGCAGGTGGTTAGGATGTGTAAGTGACAGGGGTAATAAAGACATATTAGGCGTTATTATGTTCGTCTGTTAGGCACGTAGTGCAGGTGGTTAGGATGTGTAAGTGACAGGGGTAATAAAGACATATTAGGCGTTATTATGTTCATCTGTTAGACACATAGTGCAGGTGGTTAGGATGTGTAAGTGACAGGGGTAATAAAGACATATTAGGCATTATTATGTTCATCTGTTAGGCACGTAGTGCAGGTGGTTTGGATGTGTAAGTGACAGGGGTAATAAAGACATATTAGGCGTTATTATGTTTATCTGTTAGGCACGTAGTGCAGGTGGTTTGGATGTGTAAGTGACAGGGGTAATAAAGACATATTAGGCATTATTATGTTCGTCTGTTATGCACATAGTGCAGGTGGTTAGGATGTGTAAGTGACAGGGGTAATAAAGACATATTAGGCGTTATTATGTTCATCTGTTATCCACGTAGTGCAGGTGGTTTGGATGTGTAAGTGACAGGGGTAATAAAGACATATTAGGCATTATTATGTTCATCTGTTAGGCACGTAGTGCAGGTGGTTTGGATGTGTAAGTGACAGGGTAATAAAGACATATTAGGCGTTATTATGTTTATCTGTTAGGCACGTAGTGCAGGTGGTTTGGATGTGTAAGTGACAGGGGTAATAAAGACATATTAGGCATTATTATGTTCATCTGTTATGCACGTAGTGCAGGTGGTTTGGATGTGTAAGTGACAGGGGTAATAAAGACATATTAGGCATTATTATGTTCATCTGTTATGCACGTAGTGCAGGTGGTTTGGATGTGTAAGTGACAGGGGTAATAAAGACATATTAGGCATTATTATGTTCATCTGTTATGCACGTGGTGCAGGTGGTTTGGATGTGTAAGTGACAGGGTAATAAAGACATATTAGGCATTATTATGTTCATCTGTTATGCACGTAGTGCAGGTGGTTTGGATGTGTAAGTGACAGGGGTAATAAAGACATATTAGGCGTTATTATGTTCATCTGTTTGGCAGGTAGTGCAGGTGGTTTGGATGTGTAAGTGGCGGGGTAATAAAGACATATTAGGCGTTATTATGTTCATCTGTTAGACACATAGTGCAGGTGGTTAGGATGTGTAAGTGACAGGGTAATAAAGACATATCAGGCATTATTATGTTCATCTGTTATTCACGTAGTGCAGGTGGTTTGGATGTGTAAGTGACAGGGGTAATAAAGACATATTAGGCATTATTATGTTCATCTGTTATGCACGTAGTGCAGGTGGTTTGGATGTGTGAGTGACAGGGGTAATAAAGACATATTAGGCGTTATTATGTTCATCTGTTAGGCACGTAGTGCAGGTGGTTTGGATGTGTAAGTGACAGGGGTAACAAAGATATATTAGGCATTATTATGTTCATCTGTTATGCACGTAGTGCAGGTGGTTAGGATGTGTAAGTGACAGGGGTAATAAAGACATATTAGGCGTTATTATGTTCATCTGTTATGCACGTAGTGCAGGTGGTTTGGATGTGTAAGTGACAGGGGTAATAAAGACATATTAGGCGTTATTATGTTCATCTGTTATGCACATAGTGCAGGTGGTTAGGATGTGTAAGTGACAGGGGTAATAAAGGCATATTAGGCGTTATTATGTTTATCTGTTATGCATGTAGTGCAGGTGGTTAGGATGTGTAAGTGACAGGGGTAATAAAGACATATTAGGCGTTATTATGTTCATCTGTTAGGCACGTAGTGCAGGTGGTTTGGATGGGTAAGTGACAGGGGTAATAAAGACATATTAGGCGTTATTATGTTCATCTGTTATGCACGTAGTGCAGGTGGTTTGGATGTGTAAGTGACAGGGGTAATAAAGACATATTAGGCGTTATTATGTTCATCTGTTAGACACATAGTGCAGGTGGTTAGGATGTGTAAGTGACAGGGGTAATAAAGACATATTAGGCGTTATTATGTTCATCTGTTAGACACATAGTGCAGGTGGTTAGGATGTGTAAGTGACAGGGGTAATAAAGACATATTAGGCGTTATTATGTTCATCTGTTAGACACGTAGTGCAGGTGGTTAGGATGTGTAAGTGATGGGTAATAAAGACATATTAGGCGTTATTATGTTCATCTGTTAGACACATAGTGCAGGTGGTTAGGATGTGTAAGTGACAGGGGTAATAAAGACATATTAGGCATTATTATGTTCATCTGTTAGGCACGTAGTGCAGGTGGTTTGGATGTGTAAGTGACAGGGGTAATAAAGACATATTAGGCGTTATTATGTTTATCTGTTAGGCACGTAGTGCAGGTGGTTTGGATGTGTAAGTGACAGGGGTAATAAAGACATATTAGGCATTATTATGTTCGTCTGTTATGCACATAGTGCAGGTGGTTAGGATGTGTAAGTGACAGGGGTAATAAAGACATATTAGGCGTTATTATGTTCATCTGTTATCCACGTAGTGCAGGTGGTTTGGATGTGTAAGTGACAGGGGTAATAAAGACATATTAGGCATTATTATGTTCATCTGTTAGGCACGTAGTGCAGGTGGTTTGGATGTGTAAGTGACAGGGGTAATAAAGACATATTAGGCGTTATTATGTTCATCTGTTAGGCCCGTAGTGCAGGTGGTTTGGATGTGTAAGTGACAGGGGTAATAAAGACATATTAGGCGTTATTATGTTCATCTGTTATGCATGTAGTGCAGGTGGTTTGGATGTGTAAGTGACAGGGGTAATAAAGACATATTAGGCATTATTATGTTCATCTGTTATGCACGTAGTGCAGGTAGTTAGGATGTGTAAGTGACAGGGGTAATAAAGACATATTAGGCGTTATTATGTTCATCTGTTAGACACATAGTGCAGGTGGTTAGGATGTGTAAGTGACAGGGGTAATAAAGACATATTAGGCGTTATTATGTTTATCTGTTATGCACATAGTGCAGGTGGTTAGGATGTGTAAGTGACAGGGGTAATAAAGACATATTAGGCGTTATTATGTTCATCTGTTAGACACATAGTGCAGGTCGTTAGGATGTGTAAGTGACAGGGGTAATAAAGACATATTAGGCGTTATTATGTTCATCTGTTAGGCACATAGTGCAGGTGGTTTGGATGTGTAAGTGACAGGGGTAATAAAGACATATTAGGTGTTATTATGTTCATCTGTTAGACACATAGTGCAGGTGGTTAGGATGTGTAAGTGACGGGTAATAAAGACATATTAGGCGTTATTATGTTCATCTGTTAGGCACGTAGTGCAGGTGGTTTGGATGTGTAAGTGACGGGGTAATAAAGACATATTAGGCGTTATTATGTTCATCTGTTAGACACATAGTGCAGGTGGTTAGGATGTGTAAGTGACAGGGGTAATAAAGACATATCAGGCATTATTATGTTCATCTGTTATTCATGTAGTGCAGGTGGTTTGGATGTGTAAGTGACAGGGGTAATAAAGACATATTAGGCATTATTATGTTCATCTGTTATGCACGTAGTGCAGGTGGTTTGGATGTGTAAATGACAGGGGTAATAAAGACATATTAGGCGTTATTATGTTCATCTGTTAGGCACGTAGTGCAGGTGGTTTGGATGTGTAAGTGACAGGGGTAATAAAGACATTTTAGGCATTATTATGTTCATCTGTTATGCATATAGTGCAGGTGGTTTGGATGTGTAAGTGACAGGGGTAATAAAGACATATTAGGCATTATTATGTTCATCTGTTATGCATGTAGTGCAGGTGGTTTGGATGTGTTAAGTGACAGGGGTAATAAAGACATATTAGGCGTTATTATGTTCATCTGTTAGGCACGTAGTGCAGGTGGTTTGGATGTGTAAGTGACAGGGGTAATAAAGACATATTAGGCGTTATTATGTTCATCTGTTATGCATGTAGTGCAGGTGGTTTGGATGTGTAAGTGAGAGGGGTAATAAAGACATATTAGGCATTATTATGTTCATCTGTTATGCACGTAGTGCAGGTGGTTAGGATGTGTAAGTGACAGGGGTAATAAAGACATATTAGGCGTTATTATGTTCATCTGTTAGACACATAGTGCAGGTGGTTAGGATGTGTAAGTGACAGGGGTAATAAAGACATATTAGGCGTTATTATGTTCATCTGTTAGACACATAGTGCAGGTGGTTAGGATGTGTAAGTGACAGGGGTAATAAAGACATATTAGGCGTTATTATGTTCATCTGTTAGGCACGTAGTGCAGGTGGTTTGGATGTGTAAGTGACAGGGGTAATAGACATATTAGGTGTTATTATGTTCATCTGTTAGACACATAGTGCAGGTGGTTAGGATGTGTAAGTGACAGGGGTAATAAAGACATATTAGGCGTTATTATGTTCATCTGTTAGGCACGTAGTGCAGGTGGTTTCGATGTGTAAGTGACGGGGTAATAAAGACATATTAGGCGTTATTATGTTCATCTGTTAGACACATAGTGCAGGTGGTTAGGATGTGTAAGTGACAGGGGTAATAAAGACATATCAGGCATTATTATGTTCATCTGTTATTCATGTAGTGCAGGTGGTTTGGATGTGTAAGTGACTGGGGTATTAAAGACATATTAGGCATTATTATGTTCATCTGTTATGCACGTAGTGCAGGTGGTTTGGATGTGTAAATGACAGGGGTAATAAAGACATATTAGGCGTTATTATGTTCATCTGTTAGGCACGTAGTGCAGGTGGTTTGGATGTGTAAGTGACAGTGGTAATAAAGACATATTAGGCATTATTATGTTCATCTGTTATGCATGTAGTGCAGGTGGTTTGGATGTGTAAGTGACAGGGGTAATAAAGACATATTAGGCATTATTATGTTCATCTGTTATGCATGTAGTGCAGGTGGTTTGGATGTGTTAAGTGACAGGGGTAATAAAGACATATTAGGCGTTATTATGTTCGTCTGTTAGACACATAGTGCAGGTGGTTAGGATGTGTAAGTGACAGGGGTAATAAAGACATATTAGGCGTTATTATGTTCATCTGTTAGGCACGTAGTGCAGGTGGTTAGGATGTGTAAGTGACAGGGGTAATAAAGACATATTAGGCGTTATTATGTTCATCTGTTATGCACGTAGTGCAGGTGGTTTGGATGTGTAAGTGACAGGGGTAATAAAGACATATTAGGCGTTATTATGTTTATCTGTTAGGCACGTAGTGCAGGTGGTTTGGATGTGTAAGTGACAGGGTAATAAAGACATATTAGGCGTTATTATGTTCATCTGTTAGGCACGTGGTGCAGGTGGTTTGGATGTGTAAGTGACAGGGGTAATAAAGACATATTAGGCGTTATTATGTTCATCTGTTATGCATGTAGTGCAGGTGGTTTGGATGTGTAAGTGACAGGGGTAATAAAGACATGTTAGGCATTATTATGTTCATCTGTTATGCACGTAGTGCATGTGGTTAGGATGTGTAAGTGACAGGGGTAATAAAGACATATTAGGCGTTATTATGTTCATCTGTTAGACACATAGTGCAGGTGGTTTGGATGTGTAAGTGACAGGGGTAATAAAGACATATTAGGCGTTATTATGTTTATCTGTTATGCACATAGTGCAGGTGGTTAGGATGTGTAAGTGACAGGGGTAATAAAGACATATTAGGCGTTATTATGTTCATCTGTTAGACACATAGTGCAGGTGGTTAGGATGTGTAAGTGACAGGGGTAATAAAGACATATTAGGCGTTATTATGTTCATCTGTTAGGCACGTAGTGCAGGTGGTTTGGATGTGTAAGTGACGGGTAATAAAGACATATTAGGTGTTATTATGTTCATCTGTTAGACACATAGTGCAGGTGGTTAGGATGTGTAAGTGACAGGGGTAATAAAGACATATTAGGCGTTATTATGTTCATCTGTTAGGCACGTAGTGCAGGTGGTTTGGATGTGTAAGTGACGGGGTAATAAAGACATCTTAGGCGTTATTATGTTCATCTGTTAGACACATAGTGCAGGTGGTTAGGATGTGTAAGTGACAGGGGTAATAAAGACATATCAGGCATTATTATGTTCATCTGTTATTCATGTAGTGCAGGTGGTTTGGATGTGTAAGTGACAGGGGTAATAAAGACATATTAGGCATTATTATGTTCATCTGTTATGCACGTAGTGCAGGTGGTTTGGATGTGTAAATGACAGGGGTAATAAAGACATATTAGGCGTTATTATGTTCATCTGTTAGGCACGTGGTGCAGGTGGTTTGGATGTGTAAGTGACAGTGGTAATAAAGACATATTAGGCATTATTATGTTCATCTGTTATGCATGTAGTGCAGGTGGTTTGGATGTGTAAGTGACAGGGTAATAAAGACATATTAGGCATTATTATGTTCATCTGTTATGCATGTAGTGCAGGTGGTTTGGATGTGTAAGTGACAGGGGTAATAAAGACATATTAGGCGTTATTATGTTCATCTGTTAGGCACATAGTGCAGGTGGTTAGGATGTGTAAGTGACAGGGGTAATAAAGACATATTAGGCGTTATTATGTTCATCTGTTAGGCACGTAGTGCAGGTGGTTAGGATGTGTAAGTGACAGCGGTAATAAAGACATATTAGGCGTTATTATGTTCATCTGTTATGCACGTAGTGCAGGTGGTTTGGATGTGTAAGTGACAGGGGTAATAAAGACATATTAGGCGTTATTATGTTTATCTGTTAGGCACGTAGTGCAGGTGGTTTGGATGTGTAAGTGACAGGGGTAATAAAGACATATTAGGCGTTATTATGTTCATCTGTTATGCACGTAGTGCAGGTGGTTTGGATGTGTAAGTGACTGGGGTAATAAAGACATATTAGGCGTTATTATGTTCATCTGTTAGACACATAGTGCAGGTGGTTAGGATGTGTAAGTGACAGGGGTAATAAAGACATATTAGGCGTTATTATGTTCATCTGTTATGCACGTAGTGCAGGTGGTTTGGATGTGTAAGTGACAGGGGTAATAAAGACATATTAGGCGTTATTATGTTTATCTGTTATGCACATAGTGCAGGTGGTTAGGATGTGTAAGTGACAGGGGTAATAAAGACATATTAGGCGTTATTATGTTCATCTGTTATGCACGTAGTGCAGGTGGTTAGGATGTGTAAGTGACAGGGGTAATAAAGACATATTAGGCGTTATTATGTTCATCTGTTAGACACATAGTGCAGGTGGTTAGGATGTGTAAGTGACAGGGGTAATAAAGACATATTAGGCGTTATTATGTTTATCTGTTATGCACATAGTGCAGGTGGTTAGGATGTGTAAGTGACAGGGGTAATAAAGACATATTAGGCGTTATTATGTTCATCTGTTAGACACATAGTGCAGGTGGTTAGGATGTGTAAGTGACAGGGGTAATAAAGACATATTAGGCGTTATTATGTTCATCTGTTAGGCACGTAGTGCAGGTGGTTTGGATGTGTAAGTGACAGGGGTAATAAAGACATATTAGGTGTTATTATGTTCATCTGTTAGACACATAGTGCAGGTGGTTAGGATGTGTAAGTGACAGGGGTAATAAAGACATATTAGGCGTTATTATGTTCATCTGTTAGGCACGTAGTGCAGTTGGTTAGGATGTGTAAGTGACAGGGGTAATAAAGACATATTAGGTGTTATTATGTTCATCTGTTAGGCACGTAGTGCAGGTGGTTTGGATGTGTAAGTGACAGGGGTAATAAAGACATATTAGGTGTTATTATGTTCATCTGTTAGGCACGTAGTGCAGGTGGTTTGGATGTGTAAGTGACAGGGGTAATAAAGACATATTAGGTGTTATTATGTTCATCTGTTAGGCACGTAGTGCAGGTGGTTAGGATGTGTAAGTGACGGGTAATAAAGACATATTAGGCGTTATTATGTTCATCTGTTATGCACGTAGTGCAGGTGGTTAGGATGTGTAAGTGACAGGGGTAATAAAGACATATTAGGCGTTATTATGTTCATCTGTTAGGCACATAGTGCAGGTGGTTTGGATGTGTAAGTGACAGGGGTAATAAAGACATATTAGGCGTTATTATGTTCATCTGTTATGCGCGTAGTGCAGGTGGTTAGGATGTGTAAGTGACAAGGGTAATAAAGACATATCAGGCATTATTATGTTCATCTGTTAGACACATAGTGCAGGTGGTTAGGATGTGTAAGTGACAGGGGTAATAAAGACATATTAGGCATTATTATGTTTATCTGTTATGCATGTAGTGCAGGTGGTTTGGATGTGTAAGTGACAGGGGTAATAAAGACATATTAGGTGTTATTATGTTCATCTGTTAGGCACGTAGTGCAGGTGGTTTGGATGTGTAAGTGACGGGGGTAATAAAGACATATTAGGTGTTATTATGTTCATCTGTTAGGCACGTAGTGCAGGTGGTTTGGATGTGTAAGTGACGGGGGTAATAAAGACATATTAGGTGTTATTATGTTCATCTGTTAGGCACGTAGTGCAGGTGGTTAGGATGTGTAAGTGACAGGGGTAATAAAGACATATTAGGCGTTATTATGTTCATCTGTTATGCACGTAGTGCAGGTGGTTAGGATGTGTAAGTGACAGGGGTAATAAAGACATATTAGGCGTTATTATGTTCATCTGTTAGGCACATAGTGCAGGTGGTTTGGATGTGTAAGTGACAGGGGTAATAAAGACATATTAGGCGTTATTATGTTCATCTGTTAGGCACGTAGTGCAGGTGGTTAGGATGTGTAAGTGACAGGGGTAATAAAGACATATCAGGCATTATTATGTTCATCTGTTAGACACATAGTGCAGGTGGTTAGGATGTGTAAGTGACAGGGGTAATAAAGACATATTAGGCATTATTATGTTTATCTGTTATGCATGTAGTGCAGGTGGTTTGGATGTGTAAGTGACAGGGGTAATAAAGACATATTAGGCGTTATTATGTTCATCTGTTATGCATGTAGTGCAGGTGGTTTGGATGTGTAAGTGACATTGATCTGAATGTTCACATCTGAGATCTTACCCTTACCTGACTAGGTAGCTTGCTACATTCTCGTGGCAGAACACAGCTGCTTGCCTCTGTCACTTACAGAATTTCTTCTGATGACTTTATCAGGTTTTTCTTTACAGATCAGACTTACTTGAATACCGCTTATCATTGTGATAGCATGTTTAAGGGAGTGTTGGGTTGCTTATATAGTTATGCCCAGAGCTCTGACTTTGTGTTGGGGAATTTCTTGAGCAGCCTGATATCTGGTAATTAGTTTTTCCTTCTTAAGCTGCAGTTGCATTCTTCTCCCCTTGACTTGTACTGCTGCAGTCGCTGTCTCTCTGACTGCCAGCTGCCATCTTATTCTCATGGCCAATGGTCTGCATCAGCATTAAGGACAGACACTGCGTACATGTGTGGTTATCGCTAGGATAAGTGTACATCAGTGTTTCACCATCAGCAGTAGCATAACTGCATCTGGTAAAGGGTCTGTCTGAGTGTCATAACCTCTTTCTCTTTAACCTTGTGTAGTGCTTGTGGGACTCTTATACTTCTGTAATGAGCCTTGGTAGTGTGGCAATGGGCCCTGTTAACTGTTTCTGTGCCCATAGAATTGGGAAACAGTCAGGACTGCACAGACAGGAGTCATATATGGCTACGATTTGAGCTAAGCAGTAACTAAGCTGAAGGTCTGGACTGCTTGTCATTAATTAACTGCCAAGGTCTGCACCAACGCCATGCTCATTTGCTTTTACCAGGGAGATCCATTACATGACGGGAATTCAGAAGAGATGTGCTTTGCCACATATGGGGGCTGCTCTCACTGTATGCCCTTCTTTTCCATCTGCCTTACAGGTTTGGGCCATTTTTGTGCCCTCCCATTAGCCTATGAATTGTCCACAGATCCAGCTTTTGGGCAGCACAGTTTTTCCCAGCATCTCACCACCCACAACACATATATTTGAATTGAATGCAGTAGATGCCTTCACTTTTCATAAAAGCTGTCACTAGGTTGAATGACTGTTTTCTTACCCTGCATTTGTGTGCCAGAAGCTGATACTGTCGAAATGCGCCATTTTTTTCTTAATGCTGCTTATACTACCCTTTGTTGCTGGGACCACATCGGCAGTGGGTTGCTTACGAGAAGCTGATCAGACAACCCTGCAACATTGCATATGCTGGCCCCGCATGTTAGGGAGGATTTTTTGGGTGTGTGGCTCTAACTGGGTAGAACTAGTAAATTATAAGCATCACTGAAGGCAATTCCAGCTAGCGCCTCCTCAAAATGCGATCAGACCTATGATTACAGCACATCCCCACCACTAGAGATGTGTCTTCATCATGGACAGAAATCTCTCCTTCCTGGAGTAGGCAGCAAAGCCACTCTTTCCCATCACCTTCCTCCCCGACTCATCCAGTGCCTGAGCTGCTTGTCAATCTTGGTTCGCCATAGCAAGGGCTCCATCCCTCTATGCCACAAAACTACTTCTGGGTAGGGAGACTGATGTATTCTGTGATCTAACAGTTTCCTGTGATCTAACATGGCAGTCCTGTGTGCATGGAATGTGAGACACATGTGGTCTACTTGCAGCACCACCATTAGTGAGGGAAGCAAATTCATGATCATGAATCAAGTACCTAAACAAACCCAGAGGTTCAGATCTCAGACTGTTAGCTTGACCCATTTAGGTAGAAAAAAGTATTATGTATACATTATGCTGTATCATCCTTTGCCAGGCACAAGCATAGCTATACAATAATACCATTATATCCCTTCCTTGCTGGTGTCTCCAAACTCTGCTGTTGAATGTCAATATTGTCCCCCCCCCCCGAGGCACACCTACAGTGTGAGAGAGAGAGAGAGAGAGATTATCGTCTGCACCCCCAGTTTATAAGGTTACCACTATCCAAATGAGTATGACAGTTTACCCCACACATACAAACATGGCCGTTCCTTAAACATTTTACAGTGACCTGTAAGTCCAAAAGAATTCTGTGATCCTGAATGAGCATACCCCATGATCTGCCTCTTTCCACACTCTCTCTTTAGGTATTTAGCAGTGGCCTGTTGCAAGTATGAGTACACATACATAATATGGATTGGAAATGCCTGTGCTCTTGGTAATGAAGGGATGAAGTGATTACAATTCGTCATATTTATTATATTAATGCAGATAATATCTCAGAAAATGATCTCTAGGGCAGCCACAACCATTAGATAAAACACAAAATCCATCACTTTATATAGATAATGACATATTTTCATTTAAGTGTGGAAGAAGGGGATATCCAGTGTAACCTCTGGGATTGCTTAGTGGAGTCTCCTACCCTGACCAATGAGTACAACACACAGTACAATAATATAACATTACGCAAGTAGAATTCTCCAGGTATAAATGATTATCAATATACAAAGCAGATACAGCTGGCAGTACTGCCGAGTGAGTCAACAGGAAGGATTTTACTGGGTGAGGAAAACTGTCCCTATCTGCTTTCTTTCTGTTTCCAGTCCCCATAATGTTTTGTAGCAGTTACCTTCGTAAAAATAACAGTGACATTCTGAGGCACAGTCTACCCTGGAGAATCTAATGCTAGATAAACACCGCCTAACGCATGAGATCAACAATCATCTTCAGCAGCTCCTACTGATCCATAGTTCAACTACAAGCAAGAGGTTCATGTAATTTAAGTGTTAATTCCTACATCTGAAGCTTGAGACGATTCATAAACATCTTGCTGTGCTCTGTCATTTTTGTGTCTGACAGTTTATGGAACAAATAAATCATTTCCTTAAAGACAACGAGGAACATGATTTGTCCTCTGCAAAATGTATGCATGGATTTGTTCAGAAGTAAATTACAAAGTACCATACGGTAATAGCTTATTCCTCTGTCCTCTGTGGTTGGCCAAGAAGAAAACTGCAGCCAAGCAATAAAGCACCATCATGGATGGTTTAGAAAGCATGTAACATTCCAGGTATGTGTTCAAGCTTGAAAAGGAAGTAAAGAACAGGTTACGTACAAATAATGCAACAATGCAGTGTCTTAACAGTGCTAAATTGCATTTCACATCTGTGACATGACTCCAAAAAGTGACCTCGCTTTTTTACTGTAAAATGACGAGTCCTTTCTAAATACTTCTTGTGTTAAATTTTAATTTTTCTTTACTTTACTTTAGCACTACAACAGGCAGTTAAAGCTTTAGATAAAAGGGTTCTTATCTCAGTGATAGAAACATGTACAAAAAAACCAACAAGTGTCAAACACTAAAAACAGATGTAGAACTGAAAAAAAACATTTGTTTTCAGGAAAGAAATCTGGACCTGAACCACTAAATTGTTAACCTTATTCAACCCTTTGATAACGCATCTATAAACACTGCAATGCAATTGGCTTAAAGTCAAATGACCAGTGCTAAATCTGCATGACCACCACTCAAAGTGCCATTCTTGTCACGCTCGTTATGAAACTAATGGCAAATTCATAGAAATACGTAGTTTAAAAATAGTCAGATTACAGCTACTTATTCATCTATGGATTCCTTCTCATTAAAAATGTTTAGAGTTAAAAACATTTAAAAACAGCAGTGCCATGGAATCCTTTTAGTGCTGTAGTATCAGTGGAACAAATGCGAAGCGTTATACACAGAACCTTGCGCATGCATACCACGTTCAAAATCTCTCCATTAAACTGAATCAATGTAAAAACAATACAGAGAAAAGAGAGCAAGTTCACATTCAAGTTAGTTAAAGAAAGGCAAGAAATATCTGTTCTAAATAACTCCCTTCTATTTTACTAATATTTACCACCTGGATATTGATGATGCAGGATTTATCTACTACCAGTGTTATTTATCTACAAGTGTTTTACCCATGTGGGTGGATTACTCCAGTTGTAAGTAAATTATGCATCAAAGATAATTTGATGAAATTACAAACACAAGGTGATTATTAGAATAACTATAGCCTTGCACCTTTAGATACAGTCTGCGTAAGAGTTTCAGACAATTGTAGATGGGAAAGTGTAACCACTTATCTCTAAAAAAGGCACTGCGGTATTAATGAATCCAGTTAAGTATGTATACAACCTTTCATCAGTTTTAGCCAGGTAAGATGTATTAGACACAAATGTCTGTTGCCTGAAGTGACTCAGTAGTTAGGGCTGTGAAGTGACCTGGTCTGTTCATTAATGTGTAAGAACGGACAGTGAGAACCAGTCTCAGGTCTGGAGAATGTAGCAATTTCACAGCTCATTATGTAAGCTATTACACCATACGGCCAGTTTGTGGAAGATGTATGCCTTAGCTGAAGCGTCAGTGGGCAAGGTCACTGTTAGAAGAGCTCAAAATAGCATCAGCCAAGAATACATTTCTGAAGGGAACATACGGACAACTATCAACTATATGAAGAAAAGAACCATAGCAGATATTCAAAGGACGGTGTTTATACAATTGTCAGTTATTTGGTATTTGATGTTAGATATTTGGTTTGACTTGTAACACAAGCATGATGATATTTTATTTGTAATTGATAAAATGCTAATAAAGTGTATTTATGAGACTGTGACCAGTTTAATGTACTCTGTACAAAAATGAAGCAAATTCTACTGTCTGAAACCAACAGCAGTGGATTGTATGGTTCTGTACAAGTCAGTGTGTGGTCCATCTCATAGCAGAAAATGGACCTTAGACCAGCAATACACTTAGCAAATATATTAATTTACTACTAAACCCAGAAAAGTCCTTCTCCTTCACAAGACTGAAAGCAAGAAAGAAGCCGAAGACTGTTGATCTGTCAGTTTGACCTTATTTGTAAGTTGGGATAGTGGCCTAATGGTTAAGGTGTTTGCCTTACAAACACAAGATGCGGGGTTTGAGTTTCACAAGGGATAATTGGCTAGGCTTACAATGGCTCGCAAGGGCAGTTAGCCTTGTAATAACCTATGAACCTAAACACATGTAATCACTGCTGCATAGAGAATTTGTTAATATCTAGAATCCAAACACTGGACCAGATGCAGAATGGCTTAATTAGAAAGACCATGTCAGACAAACGTAATAGGGTTCTTGTATAATAAACTTTTCTGTACTTTTCTTCATAAACTAAAACTCTAAATAGACAAGGAGTGCATAACAAATCAGTTCAGGCAGAAATATTCTTCCAATCTTCTTTGTTTAATTTTTCATTCTTCCAAATCATGTATCCTTTAACAGTTTGTCTTTATCTGCATTAGAGAAATAAATGCCCTGGGCGTTCATATTCTTTTAACACTGATTAAGGCATTCAGTAGCATTTTTGGAACCGGTATCACCAATAAATCCTTAATGATGAAATTCCCCAGATAACAGATATTCAGTATAAATATTCAACAACTATCAAAATCACAGGACCTTTTCTATGTCATTTATCTCTTTAAGCCTAAAGAATTCAAGGAATCATATTTTAAAATGAACCAGACCTCATTTTGCTGCAAACATTTATTTAAACAAGAAGGAACTTTAGAGGGTGCCTGATACAGAACAGAGAAGCATAGTTAATGAGGGTTCTGTGTATATAATCTTTCACCACAAGCCTCTTGGAGGAATTGTTTCTGATATCTTGCATGTGTTTTCTAGTTCTTAAATTCAATATACATAAATTGTCCCCCACCTTTGGGGGAAGAGCATAGACAAGATAAACAATAAACTAAATCTATAGAATTACAAAGTGTCCAGTAATATAACATTGCTTCCTATTTATGGAAACTTGCTGGCCCTACACTACATGCTAAAAAGTGGACCACTCCCCACAGCCAGACATGTTCTTTTCATTTATTATTTTACATTTGTTAACTATATAAACCCACTGGGGACAAATGTCCCTTCTCAGGGTTGACCTAGTAATGTTGTCTGGTTAATTAACTTGCTCAGAGTCACGCAGCAGGCAAATAGTTTGGAAGGAATGAAACCCTGTGCCTTTCTCTACAGAAACCAGTATACTAACAGTTCAGAGCCCTAGTCCGTTTTGCTAACTGCTAGATTAAATATAGGATAGCTCTTAAGCTTGCAAGATAACAAATATTTCTTCAAACTTTTTTTTCCTGTAAGGTACTTAGACACTTGGGTCATGCCTAAGACGAGTGGCTAAGAGGATTCTAGAACCAGCTCACTTACTGGGTAAACAAATTATGAATGAATGAAGGAAGGAAAGAATAAATGCAATACAGTGCAACACACCACAATACAACAGAGTACAATTCCATAAAGTATGTCAGACTTTAGATAACAGAATGCCAGTTTCATGTTTCTTGTCTGTCATTTAAGCTGTCCATAACCCCAGGGTATTTATCAAATGTTCAATGTAATAAGTTACAGAAAGTATTTTCTGACACCTTCAGCGTCTGCATTCATCTCTCTACCTGCTCAGGACACATGGACAGCAATTCAAACAGCATGAATACACTTTTCTCAGCAGAGCACGATATGGTTCCTAACAGCCCTGGTTTATGCCATCTTAAACATATATATATTAAATATATAAATATATATATATATATATATATATATATATATATATATATATGATGTAGCACATGAAAAATACCCCGTGCCATCTGAAAAATCACTAGAATCAGTCCATAGATTCCTATAGACACTCATTCCTTAAACCCAGTAGCTAAAGTAAGAAATTTCTGTAGCAGACTAATTTAAAGAACTTGTCTAAGCAAATGTCATACTGTCTCCAACGGAGCTACAACATCTAATAGCAGAGTCTTCAGATTACACCAGGGGAGGTCTGCTTTGTCTGTCAATTGAAGACAACTAGTCTCAACAAGAAAACCTTCTGCAACTCAACCTAAAAAAAGAAAGAAAGAAAAAAAAATCTCTACAGAGCATTAATTAGTACCTTCTCAGGACAACTTTTACCTGGGCCATCCTCAAATCAGTACAGACAACACTGCAGTCATAAGGCACAGAAGCAAAGAAGGGGTGCAAGATCATTGCACCTGTGCAAAGAAAGAGAAGGGCTTTGGAAGTGAGTATAAGTCACAGCTTACAACAGTCACATGTCCCTCTAGCAGGATGATGCAGCTAGCTTATTCCTAACCAGGAAAATACCTTTAAGTCACACATGCAAACGGGATCCTCAAATCTTTCAGGAAATTGGACAGACAGAGCATTCCACCTGTGGAGCTGTCTGTTGCATGTCTCAATCAGTTCCACCTGTGGAGCTGTCTGTTGCATGTGTCATTCAATTCCACCTGTCGACCTGTCTGTTGCATGTGTCAGTCAATTCCACCTGTGGAGCTGTCTGTTGCATGTGTCAGTCAATTCCACCTGTCGACCTGTCTGTTGCATGTGTCAGTCAATTCCACCTGTGGACCTGTCTGTTGCATGTGTCACTCAATTCCACCTGTGGACCTGTCTGTTGCATGTGTCAATCAGTTCCACCTGTTGACCTGTCTGTTGCATGTGTCAATCAGTTCCACCTGTCGACCTGTCTGTTGCATTTGTCAATTCTACCTGTAGACCTGTCTGTTGCATGTGTCAGTCAATTCCACCTGTCGACCTGTCTGTTGCATGTGTCAGTCAATTCCACCTGTTGACCTGTCTGTTGCATGTGTCACTCAATTCCACCTGTGGACCTGTCTGTTGCATGTGTCAATGAGTTCCACCTGTCGACCTATCTGTTGCATGTGTCAATCAGTTCCACCTGTCGACCTGTCTGTTGCATTTGTCAATTCCACCTGTAGACCTGTCTGTTGCATGTGTCAATCAATTCCACCTTTGGATCTGTCTGTTGCATGTGTCAGCAATCAGCCTAAAACATTTTGTTCCCTTATTCCTCACCATTTTGGAGGAAAATACCTTCTCTTTTTCTCTCATCTTTTTTTTTTTTGTCTCCCATTTTTCAAAGGATTCAGACCCCCCACTGTATGCAACATTTTTTTTAATTTAGAAAGTACTGCTAAAAGTAAAGCATATTAAGACCAGTCTAATCCAAATAGTGCCCTTTTGTCTGAAACAACCATGGTTTTCTTTTCTAATGAACCTATCTACCTCCATGGCATTTTCATCCACCTATGTTTTTAATGGAACAACAGCAAGTCAAGGTTTTACCTTGCAGCTGCAAAACACTAAACCCATCAACTTGCAATAAAGGATTTTAATTCCTATAAGAAATTCCTTCTCTAATAAAATCATAAATAGCTTAAAGGAAGTCAGAAGACTTAATGCAAGGACATCTTATTTATGGAAGTGAAAGACATTTGTCTTTTGGACTGCATTACAAGGCCTAGAGTCTTTGCACCGAGCTACCTATCAGAAGTGCAAGGTCAAACAGTGCAAGTCCAGGCATTTTGAAACAAAAACATGCAATTCAAGCAATAAAACAGAAACTTTTGAAACTTCCTGTTGCACCTTTTAAATATTTTTGCAGGAGGACTTCATCTCTTGTACCCCCCCCCCTATGGGAGTCTGTGCCCCCCCCACACACACCCATGCTAACTCCAATATTACTATATCTTGGAATAACGGGAATTGCAGTTTTGGACTTAGGATATGTTTGCTATATCCACACCCATAGTTCCACAGTTCTATGGATCTCAGTTAAGGTCCTTCCTCTTTCATCAGGCACCCTTGAAGTGCACTAATCTAAAAGTGTTGTACTACCTGTATTACCTGTCCAAAATAACTGTGTTTTATCCATCAAGGTGAATGCTTCGGCAGTTCTTCCATATGTTCCAATCTGTCCATTTGTAGTTGCAAATCCATCATTTAAAGGTTTCCCAAAAAGTATCCATGTCCGTGTAAGCATATAAGACAGCAAACAATACATTTCTCCACCCACAGGGCTTGTTTTATGTTGGAAGAGTTAATCTCCTCTCATTATGACCCAGCAGACACAACAGGTATAACATACCCCTATTGGAAACCCTTTTTTTTTCTTTAGCTGTTACTTCAGGGAGAATAATCTGACAGTTACAAACCCAATTGTGTAAATTACTCTACTCAGCATTTCTAATGAAAGGGTGCCTCTGTAAAACAATCCTTCCTTCATGTCAAAGGTTCTTTCAACAATATCTTTAAACGTTTGTTTAGTGAAAGGTCTTTTATCAAACTTACCAGAATGAAAGGGAGTACATTTTAGATATGCTAGCTACACAGAATGGGTCGGTTTTGTTTTTTAGTTTTCCACCTAGTCTTTCTTTACCTACATAGCTGTGCAAGTCCATAAAATGCCATCAACTGTTTGTCCACTTAAAAAAAATAGAAAAAACATGAAAATGCTGTCTTCTTATCATTAAAAATATCAACGTCTGGCCAATTCTATTGCCTTTTGCTGTGATGTCTAATATTTGTATGTCAGAGTCAGAGCACATTCCTAAGATTATAACAACGTCAGCTGCTCACTTTGGAAATGTTTCTGCATAAGACATTTTGGAAAGATTTATCACTTGTGTGGTACTGTTGATCCTGTAATTATCCACTTTTTATAACATATAAAACATTGCTTTGGATTCTACCCAAATATTATGATGTTCTGTTACAGTGACGTCTCCAAAGGGGATAGTGCAGTTGTGTAAGATACTTCCCAAAGCCGTAGATCTTGAAGAAGGGATATTTACAACAGTAAATTGTTCTTCATCTGTCCTTCTAGGAGACCTGTGCACAGCTTAGTTAGTACATTTATTTCCAAAATGTTTATCAGTTATATCATTGTATATGTTATGCCTAAAGTTTGTCAGTTCTGATTACTGCATCTCCCAAGTAAACAAATGCAGATAACATAAAACATAACAAAATAAAAATAATTTGGCTGCACAATATGTTTGTCATTTTCCTACAACTATAGCACTTCTGTGTGAGGACCTTATTTGGTTCAAAGTATAGAAATAAATGCATGAGAGCTCTGGTAGTACACACACACACACACACACACACACACACACACACACACACACACACACACACACACACACACACACACACACATACACACACACACACACACACACAGGTTTCTTGCACACCTGTGTAGGCATGGCATTAATATTCTTCTTCAAAAGGGAAAAACAGGACAAGTGATTTAAAGTTCAGCTAAACAAAGAATGCAAACAGAAGGCAGGTAAATCAAAATGTTAGAATACCCTGATACAGTGACCTGTCCTCAAAGACCTGCTGCTATTGTTAATTTCTTCCATGGCATTACTTTATCAGTGTATATGAGTGCCATGTGCAACAGGCACAATTCAGTCTGAGGTGTTGACTCATCAGCATAAATTACTCATACATCATACACCGGCATGGTTAGCAGGGTAGATTGATGCAATGCCTGGTGGTGTGACCAGAAACTTGTCAAGGTGGGGCATAGTCAGTGGTAGACAAGCATTACTTACAAGCTTATACAGTTTTTAACCCTCCATCAAGCAAGTTATTCTGCCCAGTAAAATGGTGTTAAAATTTCATCCAACAAAATGTCCAGATAAACGAAGGGTATGCATGACTATATTTTGTGTGGAATAGAATCAGTGACTTTGTCAACATTTACCCAGCAGCATATAATCCTGTTGCATATATTGACTTACCAAGACCCATATTTGATCATTCACTTTCTGTATTTTCAAACTCAAAGCAACATAACTTGACCTCTTCTAATTCTCCTTTACAGTTACTACGGACACTAAATAAGTAATAATTGATTTTCTACCAGTTTACTTAAAAGAATTAAGTCTATGAGCTGCTAATAAACTTTGTGCTGTTGTCAACTCCCTTTTTTTCAGGTTGTGACCTGTATAATTCTCAGCATGTTATTTAATCATGTAGTGCTTTCAGCATTCTCATGTAAAGAGTCCTTTGTGCCTCAAGAGGCTGAAATACTGTACGTCAGAATACTGAAGGAAATAATGACTGGGCTAACAAGGAAATAATGACTGGGCTAACAAGGAAATAATGACTGGGCTAACAAGGAAATAATGACTGGGCTAACAAGGAAATAATGACTGGGCTAACCTCTCAATAAGCCATTTCAGTTGTAAGAAACCCTTCTGAGAAGATGGTACCTTAAGTAGGTTAGACAGAACACAGAAAGAGTAGGTGGAGAACCAAAAATCAGAACAGACCCACTAAATACTCTGCTTTGAGCTAAGAAATTATCTGCAATAGGACAACCAGACAGAAGGAACAGACAATGAGAGAAGTATTAGTTCCAAAACCTTATAATTTTAAATAATTAGTAGAGAGTAATACCTGGATAATTATTTAAGAAAGGACAACGCAAAGGCTAGCGTTTCGGCTACATATTTATTGGTCTGGTATTAAAAAGAACATTAGAGAACGTGTGTGCAGCCAGATCTAAGTGCCATAAGACAGCACCCAATGCAGGGTTTATGAATCAACTAATGCCTTTTCCCATTGCAGAGGTCCCTTGTGATCGAATAACAATGGTTATTTTAGATCTACCTGCAAAATGAAATAGCGGTCATTTCATGAGGCAGTGCTCATATGAAGAGTCCATATAAATTGAGGATAAAAGAACGAGTGATGGTCTTTTCTAGGTTATGAGTTCTGCTCCGGCACCAAGCAGGCTAATACCACATAACCTACATCAAAGTACATCTCCTAAGTCTCCACATAGACACCACTCCCACTTATTAACAACACCTAGCAACTACCTACAGTAAGACTATAATTCTGATAATTCCTTTTCTTTTGTAAGGGTATACATATGTACATGTATTAAAGTATACTCAAATGATCAACTAAAGAGGGACCCTTGCCCTCAAAAAAAAAAAGAAAAAAATATATATATATATATATATATATATATATATATATATATAAACACAACTTTAATATATTGTAATAATTTCTGCTTTTCACTAAAGTGCCTGTTGTATATTGTACATTTCTTTGTTGTCTCTAAATATTTCTGTTACATTCTATGTAAAGCCAGCACTGTACCTGTCAATGTTATTCTTGTTTTATTGGAGCTTTTCTCCCCGGTGCCTCCAATAAAAATGGGCTTACACCCAGATGGACTATCCCGGTTAACAAATGTAAAATAAAAATAAAATAAATATTGACCAAAACAACCCATCCATTTTAGAGTGATGAATGAACTTTGTTGTGTTTTAAACAGAAAAATCTAGCAACTTCTGTGTACTACACTGAAACAGATGGGCACGTTGAGTACTTTAGCAAACCTTTAAAATCTGTGCTGTAGGAGGATAGAAGGGCGTAAGGGATATGGGAAAAGCAGGAATGCTTGCTGCCATATCCTGTTTTTGCCATAGGAGAAGTACACCAACCCTGAACTGGGTTCACATCATATGAATTGTTACATAACAGACAGGTCTGGGCAAGAGTACCAAGAGAAACATGAGAACCCCCCACCTTTAAAATAGTAGTCAGTACCGGATTGCAATAGGGACAATTTGAGCAACCACATAGGGCACACACTTCCAGGGATGCCATGACCAATGAGGGAGAGGGGGCACAATGGTCCATTTTTCTTTTTTTTATTTTATTTTATAAGTGAAGAAATGCTGAATTTGTTTACCTAAAAATAAAAATATAGTGGCTCGTGAAACTCCTTTAAAACAAATCCAGAGTTCTGTGATACCAGATGGAGGAGGTGATTGTTTAATTACAATGACTTTTGGGATGATGTACACTTAACCGATTTGCAGGCTTTCTGTTCCTTGCTGGAGCAGAACGCTCTGGAATAACAAGCAGTAAACAGATAGAGTCTGTCTAAGAACACAGCTTCCAAAGCATGCGCTAGGTTATTCATTTTTTTCATCTCACTTGGCAGGTAGCCAGATGAGTTATCAGTCCTGGATTGCTTTGCCAACTGGAAGAGAACATAGCCTCAACTGTTATTGGTTTTGCCCTATAGATATATATATATATATATATATATATTTTTTTTTTTAATCATAATAATAACATTTGTGTTTTCTGGCAAATGGTTAAAGACATACCTCTCAACTCTCCCTCTCCGAATTTTGCAGAATATCCGATTTTGACTCATATTTTTTTCATCTGTTCCTTGTAAAATGTGTGATATTGTAACAAATTCTGGACATTTCCAAGCTCTAAATAATGTTAGATGTTTGAGTTTCAGACTTCATACCCCTCAGAAAAATTCATGTTAATGTAAAACCTATTATTCCAGAAGCTTCTTAAGTATGTAAGAGGAACATTTAAAATCTGTCCCCAATTTTGGTCTTTTGTCCCTTATTATCTTTTGACTTTGTCCATGATTTTTGGCACTAAAAGTCTGAGAGTTGTAACTAGAGTATTTTGCTGGGGGGAACTGTATGCATTCCTCTTAATTGTCCCTTATTTTGAAGAATGTCTATTTATTTATGTATGTATGTATGTATGTATTTATTTATCCTTTGTTGTTGACCGGGTTAGTCCCACTAAGTTAGTTGCCTCTTTTGTAGGGAGGTGGAATTGCTAGGGGAAATTTGGCTAGGACTTCAGGGCACTTCCTCTACTTGTCATTGTTGTGAGTGGGACCCATTGGGCAGGAGCATTTCCTGTTTCCATTCCAGGTGCAGAGGCATCCTTGTGAAATAAGGAGGCAGATGAAGAGAGTGAGAAGGTGATGATGGACACCTGAGAAAACTGAAAGAGAGAACAAATATTGATATCTGAAAATCTGTGCAGGATTCTGAGGAGATCTTTTAAAGACATCTGTTTGATGGAGATGAATCAGCAAATGATGGATGTATAATTACAGCCCTCCAGTTGGGAGGGTTGCAGGATGATTTAAATAAATAACTGATGGTGCAGAGTGAGCCAGAAAATGAAGGAGATGTTTCCTGGGGGGACATTACGGAGAAAATACAAAATGGGACTGCAGAGACAATCCTGAAGAGTAGTGGTGAGATGGAAAAGAAAACATATGCAGAGAAAGCAAAAAAGGGCAGAAGGGAAGTAGCAGAAAAGAAGGCAGAAGAAAACTGAAAACAGAAGTATGTGGTAAGAATTCAAAGTGAAGAAGACAAAAAATGGAGAGGTATGAAATGTGGGACAGTTTAATACCTCCTTTGGGTGTAAAAGCAAACACAGTAAGAGCATTTATTCTTATTAACAAAGAGACATTTTGTGACATTATATTTGAGCCTGTTTTTTCAATGAAACTTTTTCCTGGAGAATATGAAGAAAAAGAAAGACAGTAACCCGTGGAATCTTTATGTGATGAAAGCATTTAACAGCGAAAGAAATAAAATGTATGTACAACGGGTTCACTTTATAACATCGAAATACTGAAATGTCGAATTTCAGTATCTCAAAGCTATAAAGTCGAATGTTACAAATAGCGAACATTCATAATCGTGAATTTGAATATATCTCGAAAATATGTCAAATTTGTGGTTATGAAGTTACGCTACGTAATGTCCGGGTTTGTGTTTTGGTGGTGCATGGTGCCGTGTGTGGATATAGGTGTTATGTCAGGTAAGTGAGTGTTTTGTAAGGGTTTTGAGTGGGAGTTAGAGTGTGTGTGAGGGATTGGAGAAAGTGCGTGTGTGAGTGAGCTTTTGTGTTGTGTTTGTGCAATCTCAGAGTTAGCATATATAAGTAGGGGGGTGTGCAGGGGTGCTTGTCCCCTGCTTATGTGTGTGTGAGTTGTGTATGTGTGTTGTTTTTTGTTTATGTTGTGATGTGGGTGCTGTGTTGTATGTTAAGTGTAGTGTGTGCGGTGTTTTCAGTTATGTGGTTTCACGGTTTTTGTTTGTTGGTGTTTTCTGGATTCAGTTTTATAGTCTAGAGATACTGAAATTCGATATTTCAGCATTTCGAGGTTATAAAGTGAATCCATGTACAACAGAGGTAAAAAGAGAAACATTGAAATGACACTGGAAAACTTTATATACAGAAGCACTGGACATCGCAAACGTTTATGACAAAGAGGATTTATGGACTGGTGGCTGGGATTATAAAATTGTGTTAGAAATAGAAAGAGAAAAAATATATACATATACCAAGTATGCTAAATATGGAAGGGGATATGCACGTCGTAAAATACTGGACACAACCCAAAACATGTTTTTTGGGGGGACATTTGATAAGTAAATGAGACAAAATAAAATGTTACATATCTGTGGAGAAATAGGATGTGATTGTAATGAAATGTGAATTGAAATATTATAAATGTAATAAAATTGGACATTTACGGATGGATTGCAAAAATGAAAATAAGAGGGAGAAAAAAGAAAGAGAAAGAGAAGAAAATGAACAAAGAGAAGAAATTTAAAAAATAATATAAATAGAAGAAAAATTAGATGAGAAAAATAATAAAGAGGACATAGAAAAGATTCTGAAATAAGTGATGATAAAGACATGCATTGGGAGGTAGTAAAAGAAAAAAAAATTCTATTGGTAAAAGGGTAAAACACAGAAAAATAAAATGTAAATGGATAAGTACAAAAGAAAAAAAGGAAAGAAAATGGATGAAAAATAATATAAATAATATATACCGCTAACGACTAGAGGCTGGTATAAAAATAATATAAATAATATATACCGCTAACGACTAGAGGCTGGTATAAAAATAATATAAATAATATATACCGCTAACGACTAGAGGCTGGTATAATAATAATATAAATAATATATACCGCTAATGACTAGAGGCTGGTATAATAATGACTGAGGCTTTCGACTCACAGACATAAGGCACAATGCTTGATTCTCACCTTTGGGAGGAAAAATGGCTCCATTTTTTTAATTATTTTCTATTTTCCTTCTTCCATATGAATTTAAGCATTCTACTACATAATTCTCTAGACATAAAATCTTCATTTAACCATTCATTCAAATCCTTAAAAATATTTTTTTGCCAGTCCCTTAAACGTTTATGTATTTCATCCCCTATTCCATCTGGGCCTGCAACCAAATCTGTATTTACTTCTGCTAATACTTTATCTAATTCATTTAAAGAAATCTTGTTTTCCAGTTCTTTATTCTGCTTTTCTGTTAACTTTTTTACTTTCCATGATTTTCACTACCTTCTTTTTTTCTTTAATCATTTCTTGCACATATTGTACTATACTATTTATAATCTTTTCCCGAGTTCTTTCTGTTTCTTCCTTTACATTTTTTATTTCTCTCATTACGCTATCATCTTCCTTTATTAATCTGCTTCAGCAACTTTATACTTCTTTTCTTTTTCCTTCAAAAAATAGCTTTGCCTTTTTTCTGAATTTCTTTCATATAATTCTTTTCCTTTGTCAAAGTACTTCCTATCATTAAGTTCTAAATTTTAAAATGCATTGTTCTATCTTCTTTTATATTTTTCTTTTTTTCCTTTTCTCACATCATATTGCTGCTATAAAAAACATTTTTTATATTTTTCCTTACATATCGTCTACCATTCAGACCAATTTTTCATAAAATGTCCTCATAGTAATATTATCTTTCACTAACTGTATTACTAATCCCTTTCCTTCTTCATTCCATGCTTTCTCTTTTGTCCTTTTTATTCCTTTGTGTATTTTTATATATTCTTTGTTTTCTTTTATCTTTAGCCATATTACAAGAAGTACAGAAAATCCTGTTTCAACTAACCCCCCCTTCTCCTATAACTAAACTTTCTGATACTATAAAATAATCTATTTTAATTCCATACATACCCCTTTTGTAAGTCCATGAATTTTTGTTCCAAAGTTTTAACTTACCACATCTTATTACTTCTAACATTCTTCTTATATCATTTATTTTCTTTTTACACTTCCCTCTTAAATCACAGTTAAAGTCTCCTGTCATTATGATATTCATATTTATCACTACGTAGTCTAAAATCTGATAAAATAAGCTTTACATCTAATATCTTTACTGTATTTCTACAGAATATGGCAATTCCAGAGCATCTCTCATTTCCCAAATTCCAGATTATCTTTTCTCCCCATAGGGTCTATGCTTATAATATTTCTTCATTTGTTAAAATGTTGTATCTTCTAATATAATTACTTCTACATCACAGGTTTTACACCACTGCAAAATAACTATTCTTCTTACTATATTCTTCATGCTATTCACATTTACATAAAGCACTTGACATTTTTCATTTTCCCTTTTCCTTAGATTATAAACAAAGACCCTATGGGGAGAAAAGATAATCTGGAATTAACAGTCCATCATAGGACTAATTTCCTTCCCAAAGGTGAGAATCAAACAGTGTACCTTGTGTTTGTGAGCCAAACACTTTAGCCATTTTACAAAGCCCCTATCTTTAGCTGTATACATTTCATCCATTACTTTTCTTTTTTTCTTCTGTATTAATCTCTTTAATTTTTATTTATTTTTATATTTATTTTACATTTGTTGACCAGGCTAGTCTAGCTGGATACATTTCCATTTTCAGTAGAGGCCCGGGGAGAAAAGCTCCACATAAATTTAACAAAAAGTCAAAAATAAACAAGCAAATAGATAAATCATCATAGATGAAAAGACAAAATAAAAAAATAGTACCCAATAACAGGTATACACATGAAGAGTATCACATTTCTAAGAATAACATTATTAGCTATAGTAACATCAAGAACAAGGCACAAAACAGAGAGCAAAATTGACTTATAATATTATATAGAACTAATCTTAGTAACAAAAGGAGAAAGAGAAACACTATAGTAGGAGAGGAGGAAGGGAAGTAGTTTAAGAAAAGTGAAGGAAAAGTTAAAAAGAGAAACAAAAATGGATGAGAGAGATTAACATAGGGGAAAGAAGAAACAAAAAACTCTAAAAGGAGATAGACTGATGCAGACTCAGAAAAGAGAGAGAGAAAGTAAAGTAATCGGAAAGTGCAGAAGAGGTAAAGAATTAGTCAGGTTTTGTACAGGAACAGAGCCAGTGGCTTTGGAAGTAATCTTTGATTTTATGTTTAAAGAGAGGCAGAGATGTGGTAAGTGTTATATCGCTGGGAAGTAGATTCCAGTTCCTTCCTACAGTATTATTGAATAGAGAGTCACCAGCAGAATTATTAGTCTTTGTTATGGTAGCCATAAGTTTACTGGAAGAGCGAAGGGAGTTTAGGTTGTTATAAGGGATTAAAAGTTTAGAAAGTATAGGGTTTTATTGGGTTGGTATAGAATTTTATGGGCAATAGTGAGTTGAGGGATTAACAGAAGGTTTTGTAGTTCTAGCCAGCCTAAAAGTTTCAGGTTAATACAGTGATGAGTTCTAAAAGGGTTACTAGTGGCAAAACAGGCAATGTTGTTGTAGCAAGTAGCCAGTTTGTTAAGGTTGGCTTTTTTAAGGTTAGTAAAAATTGGTGAGGCATAAAGAAGAGTTGACAAAAGATGGGAGTGGGCAATCTTGGCTCTGGATGAAGAGGTTAGGAAAGGTTTGATTCTATATAAGCTTCCTATTTTTCTATTGACTGTTTTAATGGTGTTGTTGATATGCTGATCAAAGGAGAGGTTATTATCAATCGTTATTCCTAAAAGTTTTGTTGTTGGATCAGGAGTAATGAGAGTGGCATTATTTGAGGAGATGGTGAAGTCCAAGGGAGTGGACTGTGTGCTCGGAGAGAAAAGGAGAAGTTTAGTCTTTTTGGCATTGAGGAGGAGGTTACGTCTGGTGAACCAAGTTTCTACTGTGTTGAAGACAGTTTGAGTAATAGATGAAAGTTCATTAGTAGATGAAGCAGAGCAGATAAGGGTGGAGTCATCTGCATATTGAATGCAGGTTACTTGAGGGATGGCTGAGTGGAGATCATTGATGAATAGGGAGAAGAGGTCCTAGAATGGAGCCTTGAGGTACACCGATGGAAACGGGTGTGAGTGAGGAAATTTGGTTTTCCCAACGAACTGCTTGATGTCTATTGCTGAGGTAGGATGTAAACCATTTTGTGGCAAGATTATCAAAGGAGAGGGATGTAAGAGTGTTAATTAAAATGGAGTGGTTGACCATATCAAAAGCTTTAGAGAGGTCGATGAAGAGCGCAGAAGAGAGAAGGTTGTCGTTGCAGTTCCTATTGATGGTATCTACAAATGATAGGAGAGCAGTGGTAGTACTATGATGTGGTCTAAAACCATGCTGACAGTTTGCTATTATGTTGTTTTGAGAGAGATACTGTAAAAGATGTTGGTGAATACATTTTTCCATTATTTTTGCTAATGGAGAAAGAAGGGCAATTGGTCTATAGTTTGAGTACTCAATGGAATTCCCACCTTTATGTAATGGGATAATATGGGATATTTTCCAGATGTCTGGGATGGTTCCCTCTTGGATTGTCCTGTTTATAAGTATAGATACTGGATATGCAATTTCTTTGGCAGCTTTTTGGAGAAAAAGTGAAGGGAGCTTGTCAGCAGAAGGGGTACAAGGCTTCAGTTTGTGAAGAAGTCTAGAGATGAAAGAGGTAGGAATAGGTTGTAGTTTAAAGTTATTAGAAAAGTGCCTTTGGTTTATTGGAGGGCAGGAGTTATTAGTGCTAAGTTGTCTGGCTAGCGATAGAATAGTGTCAGTAGAAAAAGAGTTGAAAGCATTTGCAGTAAGGTGGGGAGTGTCTGGGTCAGCATTAAGAGGGGTGGGAGGTTTGGATGTTCCTGGGGAAAGGAGTCTATTAATAGATGACCAAAACTGTTTGGGATTGTTATGATGAGTTTGTTGAAGTTTGCAGTAGAACTAAAAGTTCCTCTTCTGTCTTTTACCCTTTTACTAATATAATTCTTTTACCCTTTTACTAATATAATACTTTACTCTTTTACTAATGTGTGACGAATTCTTTTACCCTTTTACTAATATAATTCTTTACCCTTTTACTAATATAATTATTTTACCCTTTTACTAATATAATACTTTACTCTTTTACTAATATAATTCTTTTACCCTTTTACTAATATAATTCTTTACCCTTTTACTAATATAATTCTTTACCCTTTTACTAATATAATTCTTTTACCCTTTTACTAATATAATTCTTTTACCCTTTTACTAATATAATACTTTACTCTTTTACTAATATAATTCTTTTACCCTTTTACTAATATAATTCTTTACCCTTTTACTAATATAATACTTTACTCTTTTACTAATATAATTATTTTACTCTTTTACTAATATAATACTTTACTCTTTTACTAATATAATTCTTTTACACTTTTACTAATATAATTCTTTACCCTTTTACTAATATAATACTTTACTCTTTTACTAATATAATTCTTTACCCTTTTACTAATATAATACTTTACTCTTTTACTAATATAATTCTTTTACCCTTTTACTAATGTAATACTTTTACCCTTTTATTAATATAATACTTTTATCCTTTTACTAATATAATTATTTACCCTTTTACTAATATAATACTTTTACCCTTTTACTAATATAATACTTTTATCCTTTTACTAATATAATTCTTTACCCTTTTACTAATATAATTCTTTTTTTCCATTTACTACCTCCCTCTTTATATTTTCTTCGTCATTTATTTCACAACCTTCTTCTGTGTCCTCTTTATTATTTTTTCTCCTCTCGTTTTCCTTCTATTTCTACTACTTCTAACATTTCTTCTCTTTGTTCATTTTCTTCTCTTTCTCTTTCTTTTTCCTCCCTCTTATTTTCATTTTTGCAATCCATCCGTAAATGTCCAGTTGTGTTATATTTATAGCAACTCCTCCAAAATGGTTCCCATTCACAGCAATAACAAGGGGAAGTTCCCTGATGCATTGGCCAGATTTTCACTAGCAGTATAAATACCACCTTGTGTCTTCCTTAAAAAGATGTCACTAGAAAAGACCTCAATGTTTTCTGTAGATAATCCTGACTACAGTATGGACTCAGCAGGGTCTGCTAAGAATTCCACTGTAGTTTCATCCTTCATAATGCTTAGCTGCATGGATATGTGGTACTACAATGGGCATCGACCTTTGTTGCCTTCAGAACACTAAGATTCACAACTGCCATTCATTCAAAAGGACTTCCACATACTTTCCAACAGGAGAGGCATGGAGATTTCTATCAGTACTCTTATGATGCATTTGGGATCCTTCACCTGCTCTAAAGTACTTGTTTATTAACAGTAGCTAAAAATGAGAAGAAGCACCTTAGCTCTCCTATTAACTTAGCTGACTGCTTGGTGAGCTGCCTTATAGTATGCCTGAAAAAGTACCATGCCTGAATAAACTATATATGGATAGATAGATAATACATAATTAAAACACACAAATAAATATATTTTAATTTCTCCCAGGTAACTGGATATATAGTAAACCCCACAGCACTGTTATTTACGGTATGTGTAAACATTAAGTCCCATAGTATGACTACTTAAATGTATTTAACCCAATGGGAGGTTGCAGTTCATGAATATTTGACTATTTAACTACAATGTATCATATGCAAGACTATGTTGTTCTGCTTATGGTGTTGTTACTAATATCTGTATCTGCAAACTCATAAGCCATAAAAAGGCTGAAACGTGTATGTCCACAGCTAGTAGAGTTTGGCTTTATTGGCCTGAAATATATATATATATATATATATATATATATATATATATATATATATATATATATATAGTGAAACATTAAAGTCAGCAGAGACTACCAGTATATAAAATAATGTGGTTTTGTTGTTTACAAGCAGGAAAGTAGGAAAAAAGAGACAAACAGAAAAAAATGCAGGTACTTATAAAATAATCATGTGGAAATGGCAATGCAACTTACAGTACATTTAAACACACTTCTTCTCATTTGGGTCAGATTCTCATACATTCACAGGTTCATTCTGGGCTGTTGATCACATAACTTATTTGTAGTTTACCTCAAGATCCCAGTTTGCCAGTTTCTCTACAACACTGATTTCCTGGCACCTACTTTTGTCCTCTTTCAATGAGGTTTTGAGGACTAGGGATGAATTTATGCTTTCTACATCCAGACATCCAGGTTGTAAAAAAGATTATAAAAAGACAAATTCTTAGAGAGAGAGACATCTGTCTCATCAGTAGGTCCTCTTCATACAATGGCGGAAATGTTCTTTTGAGCAGGTGTTTAGGGTGTTGTTCATTTTGTGGATGTGTAGAAGTAACATAGCCTGGGTCCTTCAAGGTTTTGTAGGCTAGGCAGAGGTCCCTCCTCAAGCATCTGTAGGAAACAGAAATGAGCAAAAGTGCTTCAAGGTAGTCCAAGTAGCACTACGAAGACATGCCTTTGATTCATTCACTGAGCAAATACTGTGCAATCTTTTGAGTTAAGTGATACATTTATACATGTACATACCGAAAGAGCATTATATTCTGAGTCTGGTGACGGATGATAACAACCCTTGACCTAGAATTTATAGCTCTGGTAATCAATCTGGTGAGATAAAAGGATTTTCTATTAAGAGTGGATCCTTGGTGTCCTAAGGATGGTTTATTGTCAACAAACGAATCTCTGAGCTTCTCAGCAGCTTTCTTTCTTCTGGATTTCACAAAGCAGGAAAGATGTCTGGGTTCCTTCTGGTGTTTTCCAACAAGTCTCTATTTATTCTGCAATGATTCACCTAGAACCACTGCTCCAGGCACAAAATTCCCCCTCCAGGATGGCTCTGAACTGGTTGACAACAGACACTTTTTATGTACCACTGATTGGCTTTATTAACCAACAAACTTGTGAAAACCAGCTCAATTACTATAGCAAAGTAGTTATATGTTAAGTTTAGTTTACAAACAATACCACAACGATTATACATATATAATTTAGTGCCGTTATTTACATCCTTTGGTGTCGGTTTCATTTCGTTTCCACACACCACTCAGCAAGAACTGCTGTGCTATACTGTAACACACACATAGATAGCTAGAATTATCAATCAATTTATCTATATATGTATATATATATATATATATAGAGAGAGAGAGAGAGAGAGAGATTCCATTCATTTTAGTGGCAAAGAAATAGTGGTTCATTTTTATCTAAAACTTGTTTCCTTGACATTACATTTTATCATTTCATTGCAAAGTGTGTAATGGTATAGAAAGTGACTGCTGCTGTGATTTTGGAGGATAAGAATTATAATGCAAATTAGTGTTGATCAGTATTTTTACCATGGTAATTCCCTCCATTATGTTGTGCCACCATTTCTAGAAGTTTATATATGTGCATCAGCAGTTATTTAGAGTGCAAAGAGGGTTGGGAGGGTGGCCTAATGGTTAAGGTGTTTGCCTTACAAACACAAGGTACAGGGTTTGAGTCTCACAAGGGATAATTGGCTTCGCTTAAAATGGCTCGCAAGTGCAGTTAGCCTAGTACTAATCGATGAACCTATGGACCTAAGAGCATTCTCCTTTTTTTCTCTGTGGTTGTGCAGCTATGGAGCTAGTATAATTATGCTGGGGTGTGGGGGTGCAGGGAGGCTCATCTCACTACAAAAAAGTTTTTGGATGTGTATTTATTGTGTATGAAATTTTCTAAGAAATGTGGTTCAATGAAATGTATTGTCAACAAAACGAGTTTCAGATTAAATGAATCCCCTTTTTTCTTGTCGATAAAGTGAACTGGTGATAAAGTTTAATAGACTGAAAATCATCTGATTGAAACTTAACTTTTTTCACTTTGATTTCATGGTACAGAGGGGATCAAAACATAACATATGCCCTTTCCCAACAGTGGTGTGATCACAGAATTGGTATATATAATTAGTGGGTGGGGTGGGGTGGAGAGTACAAATCTGTTTTTAACCTTGTTTTTCTGATCATTTATAGATTGATGGCTTTTATTTTGACCATTTGCTTTCATTCATTTGTCGATCAATACTTAGGGCATTCTTGGAGAATTTATGGCCATACCTCTCAACTCTCCAGATTTTTGTTTCAAATTTTAATCTGCCCCTCATAAAATTTGTGGTTTTCTGACAAATCACCGAAGACTGAAGTCACTAAATAATGATATACATTAAAGTTTCAGACTTAATATTCTTCATAAAATGCAAGCTAACACAAGTCCTGTTATTCAAACTACCCTCTAAGTTTATAAGAGCGATATTCAAAATCTGTCCCTTTTTCTGGGCTTCTGTTCCTCCATTAATTCATTAATTTAGGCTTTGCGCTAAGAAGCTGTGAGATATTAGTTATTTTATATATATATATATCAGACTGATGCTCAACAGTGCTTTTACCGAAGGCTTAATGGCCGGACATAGTTGCGCAAAAGTGCTTTTAACCGAAAAAGCACTTGCGCGTATGTATGCCTGCAGCCAGAGGGAGTCATGGGGGAATGACTGTTGTGGAGATCGTACTATGGTGTGGGTAAGGGAATTTTTCCTTTTCCCCACTGTAATGCGATTTCGGAGTGAGAATATTAAAGTAGGGGGTGTGGGGGGTGCATGGGGGGCATGTAGCCCCCCTGCATAAACACCTTTTTGTTGTTTTTTTTCTTTTTTTTTTGACACACTTTAACGAAAGTGCTTTTTCGGTAAAAGCACTTTCGTTAAAGTGTGTTCAGTGATGTTGGATTTGGACTGTTGAACTTTCGTTCAACATTCCTAGATATATATATATATATATATATATATATATATATATATATATATATATATAGGTCTATTTTGGAAGCTCGAAATTTCAAAACTCCGAACTTCATATGGTCGAGACCATATGATCAAAGTTTTGAAACTTCAAACGGTTTAAATGGAAATCGCCATACAGTGCGGTCTCGACCATATAAAGTTTGAAGTATTGAAAGTTCAAGCTTACATATATATATAGATATAGATGTAGCTATATATATAGATATACCAATGTGGTTTTTGATTGACTAGTGAAAAAGCCAGTACAGCTGATTGAAAAGTCAGATGATCAAAACTTCAAGTCTTTTTCACTATGAGATCATGGTATAGTAGCTTTGAGAAATATCTGTTTTTAACTTTTTTTTATCCTTCATGGATCTGTGTTTTTTGCTTTGACCATTTGCTTGGGCATT